>NC_036865.1:5868290-5912217 GCF_002910315.2 Salvelinus sp. IW2-2015 | reverse complement strand
CATTTTTATGTCTCTGCGTGCAGTTTGAAGGAAGCTGCAACTAGCGTTAGCGCAAATGCTAACTAGCGTTAGAGCAACGACTGGTCATTACACTAACGCTAGTTAAAATCCCTAAGTATCCATTTAAAGGCATAACTAATCCTAGGTCAGAGCTCATACTGTGAGACGCTTTATGAATACGAGCCCAGATATAGTCACGTGCATCACAGGAGGTTGGTGGCACCTTAATCAGGGAGGGAGGGCTTGGGGTAATGGATGGAGTGGAATTAGTGGAATGGTATCAAATACATCAAACACATCGTTTCCAGGTGTTCGATGCCATTCCATTGGTTCCATTCCAGCCATTATTATGAGCCGTCCTCCCCTCAGCAGCCTCTGAGCTGCCCGTCTGTCCAGCGCCGCCTGAGCTGCCCGCTCGTCCAGCGCCGCCTGTTTGGTCAGGGTGTGATCTGAGTGGGCATTCTATGTTGTATGTCTAGTTTGTCTGTTTCTGTGTTTGGCCTGTATGGTTCTCAATCAGAGGCAGGTGTTAGTCGTTGTCTCTGATTGGGAACCATATTTAGGTAGCCTGTTTTGTCTTTTGGTTGGGGGTGTTTGTCTTCCGTGTCAGTGTTTGTCGCCACACGGTACTGTTTCGTTTGTTCACATCGTTTATTGTTTTGTTTAGTGTTCTGAGTTTAATTAAAAACATCATCATGAACACTTACCACGCTGCGCTTTGGTCCTCCTCTCTTTCTCCCGAAGGTGATCGTTACACACGCAATGATGACATCAAGCTTGTGACTCTACAAACTTGTTGGATGCATTGTTGTTGTGTTTCAGATCATTTTGTGCCCAATAGAAATGAATGGTAAATAATGTATTGTGTCATTTTGGAGTCACTTTTATTGTAAATAAGAATAGAATATGTTTATAAAGACGCCTATTTTTTTTTTTTTTTTTTTTTAGACGCCTACATTAATGTGGATGCAACCATGATTACGGATAATCCTGAATGAATTGTGAATAATGATGAGTGAGAAAGTTAGAGGCATAAATATAAAAATCTAAATTATGACAATCTCACAGTGAACTTTGACCTCTCTCTGAGAGAAGCATTGTGCTGCCTTCCACCCAAACACAACACGTTACCTTCCTCAACATTTTCCCTCATTCCCATATGACACCATATGGGGTGTGTTGCAATATGTGTCAGACAGCAAATAAAATCAAATTGTATTGGTCAAATACACATATTTAAGCAGATGTTATTGGGGGTGTAGCGAAATGCTTGTGTTCCTAGCTCCAACAGTACAGTAGTATCTGTACCCCCCCACATTGACTCGGTACKGGTACCTCCTGTATATAGCACCGTTATTGTTATTTTATTGTGTTACTTTTTATTATTTTTWACTTTAGTTTATTTGGTAAATATTTTCTTAACTTTTTCTTGAACTGCACTTTTGGTTATGGGTTTGTAAGTAACCATTTCACGGTAAGGTCTACACTTTTTGTATTCGGCGCATGTGACAAATAAAGTTTGATTTGAGTATCTAACAATTCACAACAATATACACAAATCTAGAAGTAAAAGAATGGAATTAAGAAATATATAAATATTTGATCAAGCAATGTGGCATTGACTAAAATACAGTAGAATAGAATACATATGAGATGAGTAAAGCAGTATGTAAACATTATTTAAATATTATTAAAATGACTAGTGTTCCATTATTAAAGTGGCCAGTGATTCCAAGTCTATGTATATAGGGCAGCAGCCTCTAAAGTGCAGGGTTGCCTAACCGGGTGGAAGCCAGATAGTGATGGCTATTCAACAGTCTGATGGCCTTGAGATAGAAGCTGTTTTTCAGTCTCTCGGTCCCTGCTTTGATGCACCTGTGCTGACCTCGCTTTCTGGATGATAGCGGGGTGAACAGACCGTGGCTCGGGTGGTTGATGTCCTTGATGATCATTTTGGCCTTCCTGTAACATCGGGTGCTGTAGGTGTCCTGGAGGGCAGGTAGTTTGCACCCGGTGATGCGTTGGGTAGACCGCACCACCCTCTGGAGAGCCCTGCGGTTGCGGGCGGTGCAGTTGCCTGGTACAGCCCAGCGCTGTCAGCACACCAGCATCTGTTTGACCATTTTCCATGTGGACTAGGAATCCCAGCTAGGAGAGAGACATGTCCTCCTGACAAGGCCAGTCAGCATGGGTTAAGTCTGTTACAGGCCTCCAGCATGCACTGGGCCAGGATCCACATGACACTACTACTCAGACACTCTAATTGAACATTAGGCAATTTAAAATAGGAGCTCTTTTTTTTTATTTAACAAGGCATGTCAGTTGAGAACAAATTCTTATTTACAATGACAGCCTACCAGGGAACAGTGGGTTAACTGCAGAACAACAGATTTTTTACCTTGTCAGCACAGGGATTCGATCCAGTAACCTTTTGGTTACTGGCCCAACTCTCTAACCACTAGGCTACCTGCCGCACTTCCTGACAGTGGCTTAGATTGATCTTGACAGAGTCTGTATGAGTGCTAGTCAAAAGGAGACACCTACACCAATTCAACAGGTTATGGGTATAGGATTAATATTTGCAGAGTTTATCAGCATAGGTTTGAAACTGTGCTGTGTATTGTTCATCTGCCAAGTGGAACAACTGTTCCTTCAATGGACATCCAGAATGTSTTCTATCTTGGTGGGTTATCTGACTGTCCAGAGGACTCTTCCATTCAAAAAGCACAACAAATCTCATCGTGTGAGATGTAAGCCATGCTGTGTATATAAAAAAACAACATGCTAGGCTGATTTGTCTCAAAACGGTATATGAATGGTCAAAAATGTATTGTATCATTTTGGAGTCACTTTTATTGTAAATAAGAATAGAATGTGTTTCTAACACTACAGACGTTTTTGTTAAAAGTGACTCCAAAACTGTTAGACACAATACATTATTTATCATTATTTTCTATTGGGCACAAATTAATCTGAAACACAACCAAAACAAACAGAAAATTCATACAACAAATGTGTAAAGTCACAAGCTTGATGTAGTCATTGTGTGCTAGGAATATGGGACCAAATACTGAACTTTTTACTACTTTAATGCACATAAGTGAATTTTTCCCAATACCTATGGTTCCCTAAAATGTGGGGACTATGTACAAAAGGTCCTGTAATTTCTAAACTGTTTGTATTTGTATTTATTATGGATCGCCATTAGCTGCTGCCAAGGCAGAAGCTACTCTTCCTGGGGTCCAGCAAAATAAAAATAAATCAAAACCATTACAATACATTCACAACAGATTACACAACATATTAAGTGTGTGCCCTCAGGCCCCTACTCTACAAACACATACTGCATCTACAACACAAAATCCATGTGTACGTGTGTGTATAGTGCGTATGTTATCGTGTGTCTGTGCCTATGTTTGTGTTGCTTCACAGTCCCCGATGTTCCACAAGGTGTATTWTTATCTGTTTTTTAAATCAAATTGTACTGCTMGCATGAGTTACTTGATGTGGAATAGAGTTCCATGTAGTKARGGCTCTYTGTAGTACTGTGCGCCTACCATAGTCTGTTCTGGACTTGGGGACTGTGAAGAGACCTCTGGTGGCATGTCTTGTGGGGTATGCATGTGTGTCCAAGCTGTGTGCCAGTAGTTCAAACCGACAGCTCGTGTATTCAACATGTCAATAACTATCACAAATACAAGTTGTGATGMAGTCAATCTCTCCTCCACTTTCAGCCAGGAGAGATTGARCTGCATATTATTAATGTCAGCTCTCTGTGTACATCCAAGGGCCAGGCGTGCTGCCCTGTTCTGAGACAATTGCAATTTTCCTAAGTCCCTCTTTGTGGCACCTGACCACACGACTGAACAGTAGTCCAGGTGCAACAAAACCAGGACCTGCCTTGTTGATAGTGCTGTTAAGAATGCAGAGCAGCGCTTTATTATGGACAGACTTCTCKCCATCCTAGCAACTGTTGTATCAATATATTTGGATCATGACAGTTTACAGTCCAGGGTTACTCCAAGCAGTTTAGTCACCTCAACTTGCTCAATTTCCACATTATTCATTACAAGATTTTGTTGAGGTTTAGGGTTTAGTCAAGGATTTCTCCCAAACGTAATGCTTTTAGTGTAAATACAATATTTAGCACGAACTTCTTCCTTGCCATCCATTCTGAAACCAACTGCAGCTCTTTAAGTGTTGCAGTCATTTCAGTCGCTGTAGTAGCTAACATGTATAGTGTTGAGTCATCCGCATACATAGACACACTGGCTTTATTCAAAATTAAAGCTGCACTTTAACCTCATAGTCATTGTATCATTTCAAATCCAAAGTGCTGGAGTACAGWGACAAAACAGCAGCAACAACAAAATTGTCACTGTCCCAATGCTCTAGGAGCTCCCTGTACGTTGTCTACTAAGTTCAAACTTCACAAATGCAGTGGTGAAACGTTAATTAGTCAACTCTCCCTCTCAAAGCAGCCACAGAGACCTTTAACCACATGCAGGTAAACAGTTCTAAACATGTTTACGTGGGTTGTGAGTACTGAGGAGGGCTGCACAAAAAGTCCTACACTGGAATGGCGTCTGGATTTCGTCTTGAACCCATCATTCTCCCTCCAATCTGACACGGTTCAGGGCTTCAACCCGAGACTTTTGCCCCCCGCCGCAGCTTCAGTCTTCACATGCTGCAGACACAAATCTCCCTCGCCATGGAAACGGTCAGCAAACAACCGTCAACACGGCAGACCTGAAGTGTGCATGCCCTGGAGACCAAACTGCATGTGAGCCTGCTTGTAGTCTGCTCTGCGTCACTTTCTCCTCCTGTTATTTTATTCGCCCCTCAGGTGAAGTAAATACTCTACGTTCTGCTGTTTTTTTTTTTTCTGTCTAAGGTGAACTGGGTTCCATTCCAAGCAACTGATTCAGCAGGTTTGGGGTGAACACACAATCACTGGTTCTGTACAAAGCATCCCAAAGTAAATGTTCCCATAAAGCTCCACTCATTGCCCTGGTCCTGMGGGCTTAATCCAAGCATCAAACCTGGCATTCCCTCCACAAGAAATTATATATTTCTTATGCAATAACAATAACGCTCATATTTATTATCAAGATAAGCCTAGTTGTAGTCTCAAACYTTTCTTCTTGTCCTGCCTTCTGCATGGATGGAAAGCGGTCATGTTTTGCTCGATGTTGTGGCATAGCGGTGTGAGGGGAAAACAAGGAGACCTTTATCCTCCTTACCGTGCTTCTGCTGTCTCCACGGCATGCCAGAGAGCAGGGAAATGTCGTATTAAAAAATGTCCCTCTTTTCACCTAGTGCAAATATCACTGTGAGGGACTCAGTAAGTAACACCTCTATGTGAAAGACACTGCACACATTATTCRGGGCTGTCTGAGAGGTGGTGGAAAAATATGTCTTGGTTTGAGTTATGCTTTCTTTGGCACACCTGGCCCACGGGCCAAAGCTTATTCATCCTGAAACCTGACAGCTTCACCTTAGTCCAGGAAACAGAAACAGGAGAGAGCTGGACTCCCATGATCTCAAATGTTCTGTTGGAGTATTTGAAGCGAGAGGCAGTTTCTTGAGAACCACGAACGATTTATCAACGGTCGCGATGAACCAAAACATTCTTTGTGAAAACAAGCCTAGCAGTAAATGTTTTACATGTCACATTACATAGGAATTATGGGATTTTTGCATGCATAAAACAAATAGCCAGTTTAGCCACTATATTTGGCTTATCATAGGAGGGAATGTTTACTGATCCATGAGCCCAGCTACACATGACTAATACCTCCATTATYTAAAAAAAAAATGGCTATAAACTACTTGTTGTTTGTGTTTCCTTGGTTAGTCAACTAGAATTCCATGTAACAGGCAAGTGAATAAACATAGTTTTCCAGTTAATTCCTCCCTTTTACCTAGGCTTCTTATTGTCACCACGTTGCCAACCCACGGCACCAAAGTCACAGAAAATAGAATTGAGTGATTAAAGGCCCAGTGCAGTAAAAAATGTGATTTCCCTGCGTTTTAGACAAATTTCCACACTATGGAGGTTGGAATAATACCATGAAATTGTGAAAATTATGATAATGCCCTTTTGGTGTAAGAGCTGTTTGAAAATACATTTCAGCCTGTTGTGGTGGTATGGAGTTTTGGCCTGCCTGGTGACAACGCAAGGCGGTAAGTTAGTAAATAGACCAATAAGAAAGAGTTCCAAACCTCTGTGCCAATAACAGCTACTTTTCAGTTTTCCTTCCCTACTCAGACCATTTCTAGATAGTCCTAGCAAAATTCTTGCTTGAGAAAATTGCTCTTGCTATTTTTTATCATTTTAATTGAAAACAATCACAATAAAAGTACTTAATTGTTACCCAGAAATGATATGATATTGAGATAAAAACGTCAGTATTGGGCCTTTAAGTATTTGCTATTTTTGTCAAGCGACCAACAGACAATTACAGGGCTCCAGGTAGAGCAGAATTTGTCGACGCCCGTGTCACCTCTCTCTCCTTCTGGAGTGTCACTAATCTGGCTAAACCAATTACAACACACCCRTTTCCCCCAGAAATAATGACTGTGTTTGTTTGGCTCCATGTGGTGAAAACATGGAAAATAACTAAGTTTGGGCCAAACATTTATAGTAATTGCATTTGAAAGGCACTTGAGTCTGAGCTGGAAAACAGGCAGTGAATTCAAGATCGAGTCAGAGAAACAAGTAGGGATATTGTTCTATTTAGTTATATGTCTGTGGGTGTATCACATGCTAAATGTATCCATTTGGTTCGTGATTATCTCTCTTTACTTTGTTTGTAGCATACATAGAGGTTGAGGAAAAGCAGCTGTGATAGTGGAGAGTTGAACCCTGGGTTGATSCAGCCCTGCTTTGTCCCTGAATCCCCCGGTCATAAAACACAGTCCAACAAGGCTATTTTCTACCTTCTATATAAATATGCACAATCCCTGGCATAATTTATTATTCTTGCATGATTTTTGGGTAGACCAGCACAGAGAGTTGGCAATTTGGGGATTGAGACAGGCAGTACAGGCTATATGAGGCCTATAGTTGAAAAAAAYAAAAATCTGACTGGGCCTCCCGAGTGGTGCAGCAGTTTAAGGCACTGCATCACAGTGCTTGAGGTGTCACTACAGACCCGGGTTTGATCCCAGGCTGTGTCGCAACTGGCCGTGACTGGGAGACCCATGGGGCYTTTTCCAGGTTAGGAGGGGGTTTGGCCGGRTGGGATGTCCTTGTCCCATCGCGCTCTAGCGACTCCTTGTGGCGGGCCAGGCGCATGCACGCTGACTTTGGTCGCCAGTTGTACGGTGTTTCCTCTGACACATTGGTGCGGGTGGCTTCCGGGTTAAGCGAGTAATGTGTCAAGAAGCAGTGCGTGTTTCAGAGGACGCATGGTTCTCAACCTTCGCCTCTCCCGAGACTGTACAGGAGTTACAGCGATGGGACAAGACTGTAATTGGATATCACGAAATTGGGGAGAAAAAGGGGATTTTTCTTTTTATTTATAATAAAAAATAAATCCTACTAAACAAACATGTATGATGAAAGACAAAAATACAATTGGCAGCCCTAACCCAGCACCTCAGTGACCGATAAGCAGCATGGTCGAGACTAGAAGCTGTACAAGGCTTCACCAGACAACAAACTTAAACAATCCCACAAACACACAAACGGAATGTCTCACATGAAATTTGAAAGCATTAAAAATAATAGTAATAATAATTAGTATATGACAGGAACCTTTTATAACACATTAGACAATTAAAAKGTTTTCAGTATTTTCCGTTTGAGGACGTCAAATCAGTCTCTGGTAATTATTTGTTCTGACGCAAAGCCTTTTAACTTTCAAAGGAATACAACATATCACACCATACTGCAACCACAGCACCTTTTATAAACAGCAGTGTTTACATACAGTTGAAGTTGGAAGTTTACATACCCTTAGGTTGGAGTTATTAAAACTTGCTTTTCAACCTTGATTTTCAACCACTCCACAAATTTCTTGTGAACAAACTATAGTTTTGGCAAGTCGGTTAGGACATCTACTTTGTGCATGACACAAGTAATTTTTCCAACAATTGTTAACAGACAGATTATTTCACTTATAATTCACTGTATCACAATTCCAGTGGGTCAGAAGTTACACTAAGTTGACTGTGCCTTTAAACAGCTTGGAAAATTACAGAAAATGATGTTATGGCTTTAGAAGCTTCTGATAAGCTAATTGACATTATTTGAGTCAATTGGAGGTGTACCTGTGGATGTATTTCAAGGCCTACCTTCAAATGCAGTGCCTCCTTGCTTGACATCATTGGAAAATCAAAAGAAATCAGCTAAGACCTCAGGAAAAAAATAGTAGACCTCCACAAGTCTGGTTCATCCTTGGGAGAAATTTCCAAATGCCTGAAGGTACCACGTTTATCTGTATAAACACCATGGGACCACGCAGCTGGCATACCGCTCAGGAAGGAGATGTGTTCTGTCTCCTAGAGATGAACGTACTTTGGTGCGAAAAGTGCAAATCAATCCCAGAACAACAGCAAATGACCTTGTGGAGATGCTGGAGGAAACAGGTACAAAAGTATCTATATKCACAGTAAAACGAGTCCTATATCGACATAACCTGAAAGGCCGCTCAGCAAGGAAGAAGCCACTGCTCCAAAACCGCCATAAAACAAGCCAGCCTACAGTTTGCAACTGCACATGGGGACAAATATCGTACTTTTTGAAGAAATGTCCTCTGGTCTGATGAAACAAAAATAGAATTGTTTGGCCATAATGACCATCGTTATGTTTGGAAGCCGAAGAACACCATCCCAACCGTGAAGCACAGGGGTAGCAGCATCATGTTGTCGGGGTGCTTTGCTGCAGGAGGGAGTGGTGCACTTCACAAAATAGATGGCATCATGAAGCAATAAAATTATGTGGATATATTGAAGCAACATCTCAAGACATCAGTCAGGAAGTTAAAGCTTGGTCGCAAATGGGTCTTCCAAATGGACAATGACCCCAAGCATACTTCCAAAGTTGTGGCAAAATGGCTTAAGGACAACAAAGTCAAGGTATTGGAGTGGCCATCACAAAGCCCTGACCTCAATCCCATAGAAAATCTGTGGGCAGAACTGAAAAAGCGTGTGTGAGCAAGGAGGCCAACAAACCTGACTCTGTTACACCAGCTCTGTCAGGAGGAATGGGCCAAAATTCACCCAACTTATTGTTGGAAGCTTGTAGAAGGCCACCCAAAACGATTGACCCAAGTTAAACAATTTAAAGGCAATGCTACCAAATACGAATTGAGTGTATGTAAACTTCTGACCCACTGGGAATGTGATGAAAGAAATAAAAGCTGAAATAAATKATTCTCTCTACTATTATTCTGCCATTTCACATTCTTAAAATTAAGTGGTGACCCTAACTGACCTAAGACAGGGAATTTTTACTAGGATTAAATGTCAGGAATTGTGAAAAAKCGAATTTAAATGTATTTGGCTAAGGTGTATGTAAACTTCCGACTTCAACTGTATTCATGGGTATAGCTGGTAAGCATGCCCCTTTAAGAAAATGCACTCTGAGGTCAAGCGGTGCCCCATGGATTGATGATGAGCTGAGAAATGTAATGATTCAACGTTATGATGCCAAAAAAGCAGCAGATAAATCTGGCACTCTGTTTGATAAGCAAATCGGGCACAAAATTGATATACTGTAGTAAAGGGTGATGGGACAAACTGTGGAGAACGTTGAATGCTATTATAGGATTAAATGTCAGGAATTATGAGAAACTGAGTTTAAATGTATTTGGCTAAGGTGTATGTAAACTTCTGACTTCAACTGTATATCGGTACACACCTGTCCACTGAAATCTGTCATCAACTCAATGGATGTACCATCGCAGGTATAGACAGTCATTACCTCATCCTCAGCAGCAAGGATTCCATAACTAGTGCTCAGAAGTTGTGCTCGACTCTACAAAAGTTGAATATGCCACTCAACCAGGGAATCTCCGCTGGCTAAGGCATCTACAAGCTAGCATATGAGTTTTGCATGACGGGCGGTGAATGCGCATGTTTCTCCTCACATCTGGCGTGAGACGCCCTGAACTGGGCTTTCCATGGTTACTTACGGACATATTGAGGTCTACGAAAATGTTGGGGAAGTTCACCACATCTACTGATTCGAAGCAACCTACCAAACCAAACTCATGACTTGCATGTGAAATTAGCTTTCGAACACTTTTGAACAAATGGGATGCACTGTAGCGTGTGAAAAGCATGGAGCTACTTGTTTACATTGCTGCTTAACATGATACGGGGACTTGAGTTAGCAAGTCACAGGAGGTGGTTCTAAAGACATAGAATGAGGCACTATGGAGGGACACTTAGCCTGCATGTGACCACTAAGAGACCAGAAGAGGAGATGGAGGATGGAGATAAACAGGAGGGTATGGAAGAGTGGCAGAGAGGGGGGCGGGGGGGCTTGCCAAATCATACGGTCTACACCTTCTTGATCAAAGACAGAGGCGAGCTGCAATCCATCTCTTTGCACGGAGKAAAAAAAAGTTTGCCTGTCTTGTGAGACACTTTTACAAGCCATTATACAACAACTCTAAACAGCTGATTTATGCCTGCTCCTGGATGCTTGCGCTCCGTTACTGGAATGTAGGGAATTTTAAAGACCCCTCTGCTTGTCCCGTCCGCACGCAGACAAACGGAGCAGGCGCCGGGTTGAGTGCTCTCCCACCAGTGCTCCCACGGCAGGYCAGTGAAGGAGAACGTAAAGAATGCCAGAAGATGAGAAAGAACTCTATTTTGTCCTTCTCTTTTTTTTCCRTTTTTTTTCTCCTCTGTTTCCATTTRGCATCTCTTCTCACGCCTTCTCGTCTTTTTGCTCGTCTTTCTCACTTTCCAAGTGTACTGTACTGTGTCGGCCTATCGTCTTCACTTTGAGTTTCTCCGTCTTTTACTCTCAAACCTCAGTCTTTTTCTCTGAAATATACTGTATCATACCATCAATGATACAACTTTGCACAATCACATATTATTTCACTCTTTTGAAAAAAGTAGAGGGAAATAGGACACATTTTATTTATTAATGCCATTGAATAAAAACACAAGTACTGTATATTATGCATAGGATTCTTTGTAGTTTTGTTAATAAAATGGTRGTGTGACAAACAAAACAGTGCCTTGATAAACATGTTAAAAGTCAAACAAGATGAATTATATTTACAGAGAAACAGGGCTTTAGATTGTGTATCAAAGCAACCTTTTTTATCTACAGCAAAAGCCGGGATAAGAACACTAAACTACCCTTTAATCTTAATTTAATTGCAAAATAAAAGGCACAATGGCTTTGGTTTAGTAGTAATTCAATAGCACATGCATCTCTCAATACTGGTAGCACAACGCACAAACAATAAAAGCATTGAGACTTCAAAGAAGCTAAATTAGAAACTTATTTTGAAAATAAGGACATAATCAGCTCTCCACATGCCATGGACTGTATCTTGACAGGTTTGTGAGACATTTCTCATACTTCTCTCGTTCTGTATTTCCCTTTCACCTCTTCAGCTTTGGCATTGCTCAAGGTCTGCTCTTTGCCTTGGGGTCACCCATGATGTTGAGTACATCATCAAGAATGGAGGGGCCCAAATCGAGTTCAAGTGACAGAAGTGACCCAGTGATGTGGGAGATTGAATACTGTGACATGCTCTTGTCCTTGGAGAATTCAAAGTCAAAGTCGCAAAGGCGCCCCTCGTCCACCCCGCTGTCCCTGTCCACCCAGTCTCCATTGCAATCAGAGAGCTTTTTCTCGAAGCGGAGGGTAATGTCATTGTTAAAGCTTCTAAAGCCATTGCGGTTGTCATTTCCGTTGAAGCCACCATTACCATTGCTGTTGCCATTGATGTAATAGGTAGGTGAAGGCTTTTCATACCCGTTTTCACCATTGTGCTTTTTATGATTACTTTTGGAGACTTTCTTCGTCTTTGGCTTCTCTGTTTTCTCTATCAGATCCAGCAGGACGTCTGGTTTGGTTGTGACTTCTGTCGGATGTCTGGTCGGGTCGCTGCTGAAGACCTCGATGGAACGCAACAGGGTTTGAATCTCCAGGATGCCAGCCCCATCTGGGCTCCCCAGGGGAGAGGTAGGGACCCGCCCTACCATGCAACCCAGGGGGTCTGTAGCAGGCATAGAGAACACYGCGGTGGAGAGGTGGGGTAGGGTGAGGGCCTGGCTCCCCCCAATTGAAGGGAGCGAGATGGCGTTCTTTAGAACGGGAGAGGGTGTCTCGGGAAACTGGGCGTCAGATGCGCTGTTGGCCCGCAGGAACTCGTTGTGGATGCTGTACTGCGGACGGAACACCTCACCTTTCCCAGGCAGGAGCTCAAACTTTCCCTGGAGGAAGGACATGTCCCCGAAGGCATCCCTCTCGCCGCCCTTTCCGATGTGGATGGTGTGGCGGAAGTCCCCCAGCGGTGGGCTGATCATGTCTGGGGACAGGATGTCTCTCAGACGACACTTCTTGCCTTTCTTGCTATTTGTGGACTTCAGGTAGATGGGTGCTTTGGCAGGCATGGTGGTCACTGGCGAATAGAGCTCAGAGATAAAGGACAAAGAGGAGGACACTCCTGGAACTTTAGGATTGGTGAAGAACTTCACACTGAACACAAGGTCTCCCTGGGGAGATGAGGAAATMACATTCTCAATGAAACGGCTGTGTTGTCTTTGCCTGCTCCGAAGATAGCTTTGATATTTGTGTCATTAATCAGGAAATCCAAGTTGATCAGGAGTCCAAGTTCTCACCAGTGTTGTCTATGAGGTTGCAGAGTGGTCAACCAGACACTTTTCTGAGGAAAGAAAGGGAACAAAAAGGAGATCAGATATTTGATCCAGTTTTTCCCCTGAACATACAGTTTATRAGTCAAATCTGGGGTATGTTGTGCTAAGGTGCTTGAGCCAATGTTACATTTTACATTCCAATAAAATGTTGATACATAGACATTTCTCCAACTTCTTCCCTAGAATCCCAACTGGTCTGTCACTGATGATCTACACTTCATGTCAATCCCCATTCAAATAACAATATAAAGTTACTTACACAAGACCTCAAAATAAATCGTGGACAAACACAGAATGTCTTCATCCCCAGTTCCCCTCATCCCCATGCATTTGGAGAGCGTAAAGGCCATATGAGATTTGAGGGCAAGGCCTGGTGAACTGAAGCCCAGGCTCAGGCCCATCTGCTCAGACCCTTACGAGGCCCCCCAAGGCTGCCTCCTCCTACATGTGCTAATATGGAACAGCTGAACAGCAGATTGGGCGAAGAGAGGCGAGAGGGCTTTAGTAGGATCAGAGCAAGGCAGACGATGGAGGAGAGGGCTACTGCCCAGACACGCACCAAGAGGGAAAGAGGGGGGGTTTGAAGCGATGCAGAGAAAGAGGGAAGGGAGGAGTTAGGAGAACTAACGGTTGGAGGAGGGCTACAGGGGATTATTGGAGGATTTTAAAAGAGGGGGATGCAGATGCTTATTTGTTTTTACTTTGATAGCTGGACGTTCTGTTTCAATCGTCATTTTGACTGAAATACCAGTCATCCCACTGGGCAGTCATCAGTTCAACCTCTAGTTTTGATTTACATTTGATTGTCAACTAACGTGAATTCAACATGAAATCAACCAGAAAAATTTACCATGTCATTGGATTTAGGTTAAAAGTTGGGTGAAAAAAATACAAATCCCTCAAATTCCTTTACGTTGACGACTTTTTGCGGATCCAATCAGTTTTCCACATTGATTCAATGTAATCGCATTGCATTTTTATGTTTAAATTATGTGGAAACAAAGTTGATTCAGCCAGTTTGTGCCCAGTGGGATGAGTCTACAATCCATCAGGAGGATAATCATAATTGTCAAGAGGTATTACTGTAGATTGTTTTCCAAATATTTGCTTATGACTGTTTTATAAATTAATCTCTCCGAGGCCATTGTGTTGCAATGTACGCATATGATTTAGCTGTACTTGCAGCGACGCTTGCTGAGGATGAATTGAGAGAGGAGAAAACTAAGTGTTGCCTGACAGAATCTAGCAGCCACAGAGAAAACGACACTGAAGAGGAAGACTGGAACAGGCGAAGATGAAGGGGCAGGGAGTAGAGGGACCAATGGAGAGGAGAGAGTAGAAAGAGGGAGAGAATGCTTGCCCAGTTATATACATATTTACTTGTGAGAGGTCTGTCAGCAGTGACCCTCGCCGACAGAGTGCAACATGGCACAAAAGTGCCTGGGCGTCCTGATCCACCCAAAGAAGTTTGACTGAGAGAATATCCACAGTCTAACGGGACATACTGCAGCCAACAGGCACACTCCTTATCAGAGGCTCTCCGAGTAAGCTAGCTACTTGCTCCCTCTGCTCCCTAACGTTGCCAATGTATGTCCCCTGACCCAAGTTTTGACATTACCAACCAGAACGTTCACTAACAGGTCCGGTATCACATCATCAACTTGTATCGATCACATTTTTACTAACATGGCTGAACATTGTTCTAAAGCTGTATCGGTGGCACTAGGTTGTAGTGATCCATATATTTATATGTACATATTCTTATTCATTCCTTTACACTTGTGTGTAAAAGGTAGTTGTTGTGAAATTTTTAGGTTACTTGTTAGATATTACTGCATGGTCGGAACTAGAAGCACAAGCATTTCGCTACAATCGCATTAACATCTGCTAACCATGTGTATGTGACCAATAAAATTAGATTTGATTTTGATCATAACTTGGTTGCACTCACAAGGAAAATTAAAATACCAAAGGCTGGCCCTAAGGTAATCTACCCAAGGTCCTACAGAGGGTTCAATCAGGACTCATTTGTGGATGAGATTAAGAATGTGCAATGGGTAGAAGTGTGTAGTAAGGATGATCCTGAAATGTCACTAAGTTTGTTTATGAAATTACAGTTGAAGTCGGAAATTTACATACCCTTAGGTTGGAGTCATTAAAACTTGTTTTTCAACCTCTCCACAAATGTCTTGTTAACAAACTATAGTTTTGTCAAGTCGGGTTAGGACATCTACTTTTCATGGGTATAGCTGGTAAGCATGCCCCTTTAAGAAAATGCACTTTGAAGTCAAGCGGTGCCCCATGGATTGATGATGAGCTGAGAAATGTAATGATTCAACGTTATGATGCCAAAAAAGCAGCAGATAAATCTGCCCCTCTGTTTGATAAGCAAATTATTGTAACTTAAGAAAATTTGTATCGGCACAAAATTGATATACTGTAGTAAAGGGTGATGGGAAAAACTGTGGAGAACATTGAATGGGTAGGAATTCGAACATGTCCGCCTCTTTTGTTGAATCAGAGGGTATATTAATACAAAATCACACAACATCGCAAACTACTTTAATGAATATTTTACAGGCAAAGTGGACAAGTTGAGGAATTCTATGATTCCAACTGATGGCTCCATGTCATATACCCTTAAAAAAGATTGGATCATGAAGGAGAGGCAATGCGTGTTCGAATTTCACCAAGTAGAACGGGAAGAGGTAGAAAGGATGCTGTTGTCTCTTTCTGATGACACGTCACCTGGTACAGATAATCTTGATGCCATATTGCTTAGAGTCACAGCTAACCAAATATCTACRGCAATCTCTCATATTTTTAACAAGTGCTTAATGTATGGGGTGTGCCCAGAAGTCTGGAAAGTGTCAAAGGCTATTCCACTACCTAGGGATAAAAAATCTGCATTCACTGGTCCTAATAGTCATCCTATAAACTTGCTGCCTGTGTTAAGTAAATTATTGGAAAACATTGTATCTGTACAAATCAAGGATTATTTCTCATGTAACTTGTTTTCAGCATGCATACAAAAAAGGGCATTCTACGAGTACTTCCTTAGCACAAATGACAGATGATTGTTTAAAGATTATGGTTGACAGGAAGTTAGTTGGTGCAGTGTTGCTGGATTTCAGTGCTGCTTTTGATGTAATTGATCATGAACTGTTACTAGGTTAACTCAAATGTTATGGTTTTAAGACTGCAGCTCTATCCTGGATGGAAAGCTATCTATCCAGGAGAAGGCAAAAAGTGTTCTTTAATGGTAGTTTTTCAAACAGTAAAGGTATACACTGTGGTGATCCTCAAGGAAGCTGCCTAGGCCCACTTCTCTAGTCTAGCTTTACTAATGATTTACCTTCAGTATTGAACAAAGCAAGAGTGGTCATGTATGCTGATGACTCTACAATATTTATCACAGCATCAGAATACAATGAGCTAACAGATGTACTGAGTAGTGAACTCAGAATGGTGTCAGAGTGGGTTGATATGAACAAATTGGTGTTTATAAAACTACATGTATTGGGTTCAAAATATATGCTTGCTGATGATCCCCAATTTAATTTGTCTGTGAACAGAACGTATGTAGAGCAAGTGAAGAAAATGAATCTACTAGTTGTCATGTTGCACGCAGCTTTATCATGGGCAGAACACATAAATAACATTGTTATTAAGATGGGTACGGGAATTTCTGTTTCAAGAAAATGTTCAGATTATGTAACATCCAGCACTCTGAATCAGGTGATTCAATCCCTGGTCCTATCACACTTTGAGTACTGTCCAGTTATATGGTTATCTGAAGCAAAGAAAGATATAAAAAGCTCAAAATCGCTCAAAACAGGGCTGCCAGATTACCTCTTCATTGCTCTATCCATATGAATATTATCCAAATGCATCACAATCTCTCATGGCTTCACGTTGAAAACAAATGAATATCCAGTAMTCTGATTTTCTTTAGGAATGTTATATTTTTCAAAAACGACAGTATTTTTCATGCCAGTTAGTACATACTAGCAACACACATAACCACCAAACTAGACAGGTAAATTCAGGGCATCTAAGACAACCCAAGCCAAGAACAAATCGCCTTAAATCTATAGTTTTATATAGAGCCACAGCTGAATAGAACCCTTTACCAATCCATATTCCTCAGCCAAAAAGTAAATCCACCTTCGAGATTTTTTTTTTAAGAACATCTAATGCGATAAACCATATGACTGGGCAGGAAATAGAAAGCATCGACTGAATGTTAAATGTGTTTCCTGACAGGTATTTTAATTGTCTGTGTTGTCTACTTGTTAAATGTTTGTAAAGTATTCATTTGTAATTGTTTGTAATATCTTATTAATTGGTGTTGGACCCCAGGAAGATTAGCTAACGTTACGGCGTTAGCTAATGGGGATCCTAWTAAAAATMRACAAATTCACATTTATCCATGGTACATGTTTGGTGGGGACAGCCATGGACACTTGGCATGGTGTTTATCTGGACTGCAGACCGGATACCTGTATAACTTTGAAGACGACAGACACAGTAATCTCTTTCAACCAGAGGCATTTGGTGCCTAGACTAAATGAATGATAATATCACCATTGCCCATCTAAATGATAACATCAGTGTTTCCTGTACAAAAAATAATTTGACTTCCCATTGAGTGGAGCAATATTGACATCTGCATTTCCCATCACACCTCTACATTTTTAAGTCTAATACAGCAATGGTCATACATACATTATTGGAAGACTTACTTACTCAAACAATACAAAACCAAAGTGCCAAAAACTGAACATATGGTAGGCTATATGAAGTGATTCAGAGAATGTCCTCGCTTGGAGGGGGTGGTGGGCATTACAACACAAATAAATGTGTCACTTAACAATATCTCTCTCTCTCTCTTCTGCTCTCCATATAATATTATATATATATAATAGTGGGGAGAACAAGTATTTGATACACTGGATTTTGCAGGTTTTCCTACTTACAAAGCATGTAGAGGTCTGTATTTTTATCATAGGTACACTTCAACTGTGAGAGAGGAATCTAAAACAA
This sequence comes from Salvelinus sp. IW2-2015, assembly GCF_002910315.2. Lineage (NCBI taxonomy): Eukaryota > Metazoa > Chordata > Actinopteri > Salmoniformes > Salmonidae > Salvelinus > Salvelinus sp. IW2-2015. The sequence goes on along the minus strand of NC_036865.1, from coordinate 5,894,313 downwards.
AAATCCAAAAAATCACATTGTATGATTTTTAAGTAATTAATTTGCATTTTATTGCATGACATAAGTATTTGATCACCTACCAACCAGTAAGAATTCCGGCTCTCACAGACCTGTTAGTTTTTCTTTAAGAAGCCCTCCTGTTCTCCACTCATTACCTGTATTAACTGCACCTGTTTGAACTCGTTACCTGTAAAAAGACACCTGTCCACACACTCAATCAACAGACTCCAACCTCTCCACAATGGCCAAGACCAGAGAGCTGTGTAAGGACATCAGGGATAAATTGTAGACCTGCACAAGGCTGGATGGGCTACAGGACAATAGGCAAGCAGCTTGGAGAAAGGCAACTGTTGGCCAATATTAGAAAATGGAAGAAGTTAAGATGACGGTCAATCACCCTCGTCTGGGGCTCCATGCAAGATCTCACTCGTGGGGCATCAATGATCATGAGGAATGTGAGGGATCAGCCCAGACACTACGGCAGGACCTGGTCATGACCTGAAGAGAGCTGGGACCACAGTCTCAAAGAAAACCATTAGTAAACACTACGCCGTCATGGATTAAAATCTGCACGGTTACACAGGTCCCCCTGCTCAAGCCACGCGCATGTCCAGGCCCGTCTGAAGTTTGCCAATGACCATCTGGATGATCCAGAGGAGGAATGGGAGAAGGTCATGTGTTCTGATGAGACAAAAATAGAGCTTTTTGTCTAAACTCCACTCGCCGTGTTTGAAGGAAGAGAAGGATGAGTACAACCCAAGAACACCATCCAACCGTGAAGCATGGAGGTGGAAAACATCATTCTTTGGGAGATGCTTTTTGCAAAGGGACAGGACGACTGCACCGTATTGAGGGGAAGGATGGAGGGGCCATGTATCGGAGATCTTGCCCAACAACCTCTTCCCTCAGTAAGAGCATTGAAGATGGGTCGTGGCTGGGTCTTCAGCATGACAAGAGCCGAACACACAGCCAGGGCAACCAAGGAGTGGCTCCGTAAGAAGCATCTCAGGTCCGGAGTGGGCCTAGCCCATCTCCATGATCTAACCCACGATAGAAAATCTTGGAGGAGCCGAATCCGTATTGCCCAGCGACAGCCGAACCTGAAGGATCTTCGGAGAAGGTCTGTATGGAGGACGTTGGGCCAAAATCCCTGCTGCAGTGTGTGCAAACCTGGTCAAAGCTACAAGGAAAACGTATGATCTCTGTAATTACAAACTAAGGTTTCTGTACCAAATATTAAGTTCTGCTTTTTCTGATGTATCAATATACTTATGTCATGCAATACAATGCAAATTAATTACTTAAAAATCATACAATGTGTGATTTTCTGGATTTTGTTTTAGATTCCTTCTCTCACAGTTGAATGTACCTATGATAAAAATGACAGACCCTACAATGCTTTGTAAGTAGGAAAACACTGCAAAATCGGCAGTGTAATAAATACTTGTTCTCCCACTGTATATATAATATGCAGCATGAACAAGCAGGGTGGAAGGATGCAAAATATGTGTGAGTGGGTCTGAATGGCAACACTGCTCTCTTAAGGGTTGTGTGCATGTTAGTGTTGGAGTGAGTGTTTGTATGAGGTGCTTGACTAGGCTCAGGAGAGATAGCGAGAAGGTTTGAACACGCGCCATGTGTTTGTTTGCTGTGCGTCTGACAGGGAGAGATTGAGAAAGAGAGAGAGAGAAATACCAGACCGTCAAAAGAGTCCTGCCGTGTTTTTTTAAAGGGACAGAAAAGAAAACAAAGATCCCCTGCCTGGCATAGCATCTGACTTCTTTTCCCTTCTCCTTTTCTCTCTCTCCGCCTCTCTCCATACTACTCTTTCCTAGTTGACCTTGACAGCTAAGGCCCACTGCGGCTGGGTTCCGATAGGAGGTCAGAGAAAAGCAAACCTCCAAATCCTAAACCCTTCCTCTCATGGGTTCATTCCAATGTATGTACTCTGTGCTGTGATTGCAACTGCAGCCATGTTACCTGCCATATATTACATTCCCATACTGCAGAAGGTCACTGGCTTAGGCAGCTACAGTCTGACATACTTATTGACTATTGGACTGCCCTTGCATCAAAGCCAGACCACCTGCCGGGTCTGTGCGGATGGAATACAGATCTGCTATTCTCAAGTGTCATGGGAAATCCATAGTATTGTAACGGCTTTCTTCCTGGGATGAAGGAGAGGACCAAAATGCAGCGCGGCTAGTGTTCAACATGATTTAATAAAGAAGAGACAATAACGTGAACACTATACAAACTACAAAATAACAAATGTGAAAACCGATACAGTCCTATCTGGTGCAGAACACAAAGACAGAAGACAACCACCCACAATCCCCAACACAAAACAAGCCACCTATATATGATTCTCAATCAGGGACAACGATTGACAGCTGCCTCTGATTGAGAACCATATTAGGCTGAACACAGAAACAGACAAACTAGACACACAACATAGAATGCCCACTCAGCTCACGTCCTGACCAACACTAAACAAGCAAAACACACAAGAACTATGGTCAGGACGTGACAAGTATTATGATGGATGAGCGTGTTATTTTGTTGTAATCAGCTGTATAGTCCCTATATAGAATTCCTCATCCTAGCCAAGTTCCCTCTAGTCCAACAATGGGAAATGTGGCTGGGTGGAAGATTTCTACAGAGTTATACTATTGATAGTATAGATAGAGAGACATCCGATAGCATAGAGAGACATCCGTTATGCATCTAAATCAAGGTCAACAGCCGTGTACGGAAAGCGGATGACCTTCAAACTGATCATTCTGGTGGTGGAGTGGAGTTTGGCTGCATTTGGCAGGCATGATTGGAATGTCAGAGGCCGCTAGTTAATTAAAAAGGAAGTGGTATTCAGCTCAGTCAGCCCACTCTGTTTTTCTGAGCGGATAACTAATAGCGGACGCCAGCGGTATAAAAGTAAAATGTCTGATATATATATATATGACACATGGGGTATGAACTGATATACAAAACAATGCTTGTTTCAACACAGAGTTTTTCAATGTAAATTATTWTGCAAAATTCTTGCCACCGACGGAATGTTATATACAGTATATGAATCATAGAACAATTATAGCTCTGCAGATGTTGCTAAGAGTATCAGAGGGCTGGGTTTAAAAAGCTCATGATCGGTAATAGTTATTACTGAAAACACTACATAGATGTCTAAGTACTAACTAAAATATACACATCCAAAATATGTGTATATATAAAAKACGATGTATTTGTTATGTACTGTAACTGTGCAAAAAAAAGTACCATGTATGTAAATGTGTGTATGTATAAAAAATATAAAAAAAGAGGGGCTAATATTTATATATTTTTTATTAAAAACGTAATTCTGGCAGGATAACTAATAGAGGACGCAAGCTGTATAAAAAGCAAAAATATCTGATATAAATATTTAAACTGGAACTTTCACTGGTTGTGAAATTGTTGAGAAGGTGCGTACTGGTCTAACTCCTACTCAAGGCCAGATTCACACTGTACTTTTGGAACAGAGCCCAAAAGGAGCAGCGAGAGGAGCAAATGTTCGTTGCCAGCCCTGGGCCCGACGCGACGCCACTGCAGAATGCGGTCGAGGGTTTTTATTTACACCTCTGGGGAAGGAGGGGGGGGGGGGTCTGCTGGCGCCTTCCTCCCAAGTGGTTGCTGAGCACCGGTCCAATCATCGAGAGTGGCGAATAAACCTTCTGTGTCACTGGGTCAGCTGTATGTACTGTATCTATGCAGGCATGATGGGGGAGCTGGAGCAGTTCCAGCCTCTAAGGACAGCATTGGGTTCATTACAGACATGGGGAATTCCATGTAGTACAAAGCAAGATCCTGTTAAGGGAATTAGCTATTGTAAGCAGAGAGGGTTGTAGTAGACTAGGGAAGCGCTGAGGGTTTTGGGTAATGGACAGATGATTTTGGGTGAGGGTCTCCTCACAACCGGCTGTTTGGYCTATCTGCGTCAGCTTATTATTAAAGCTTGTGTAAGTGTGCTGTATTCTAAACAAGTGCCCATGATGAGACTTTACAGTTTGGTCTCACTGTACACAGAAATGCATCATAGGGGTGACGAACCTAGAAAGGCCTACGTTAAGCATTGAAGCCGCACACACTTTCGMCTCACAATTTGACCTATTTTAGCCATTACCATTCTTCAAAAAAAAAGGAACCACCACAATCCTTCCGTCAAGCAAATGTTTGTCTCATACTAGCATTAGTGGGATATTACGTTTTTTAGGGATTTCATGGTCGCTGAACATGTCGTTTTGTAAAAACATAGTTATATATTTTGATGTACTGTATGCATGTTGGGCTAGGAGGTTATAGCCCGTGTTTATATTTTAAACTCTAACCTTTAACCCCTTAAATTCTGACATGACCATGAATAGATCGTCCCCTTTTCTTTTCGTCCGCAATTTAAAAAAGAACTAGGGCATACCACAGCAGAGGGTAATGGTAGCCCTAAGAAGACTTGGTCCGAGCTGTTTTGTTACATAAAGAAACCTCAATTATAGGCAGTTGTTCCTCTTGGGGCCTGGTGTGGCTGTGGTGGGAGTGTAATAGAATGGCAGGGTGGTGTATTTGTTCTGTCTGATTCTCCCCTCCTCTGTACCTCCCCACCCCAGCTGTCAGCGTTTACCCCGTGCCACCCGCTAGCGTGGGTTCTGCCCAGTTGTCCTTGGCAGGGCCGGGCAGGAAACCATATCAAAGCAGAAAAGACATGAAGGGAATGACAACACAACCACTCACTGMKAATGTGATGAGTGCAGTCTGARGAGCCTCTCAAAAAKCCTTGCGAAAACCTAAAAATAAAATCTGTTCACTCGGGAGATTAATGCAAAGCTCAACATGTCAGAAGTGTGTTGCCGGGCTTAAAATGTCCCCTCTAGGAAAGAAAGAAGTGGTGTCAGGTTGCCCCGAACTGCTCACCCCTTGTTATGTAGTGCAAGAACATTTGCTGGACAAACGCACTGAGCGCTGGCGTAAAATAKCCCTGCACTCTTTATATCCATAACTGAACACTAATTATCACATTCGACAGTGTTGAACCACAGAGACACACGCTAACAGCAACATTGTCCCTTTGAATACTTAGTCTCATTGAAGGTTTTACCATAACGTACCAAATCACTSTACATGATACGATGCCAGAGATATTCTACACACATTACACACTAACAAGTCTTAAACCTTGCTCACCCTTTCCCTCACCTGGTGTAATTCCTGGGATAAGCTCCTGGTTCCTGTCAAAAGGGTGTCCACTGTCCTCCTGAAGGTCTGCAGTCCTAGTGCTGACTGCGAAAGAGGTGTGTGTGTGGCGTGTGGTTCCCAAACTCACTGGGGCTGACTGACTACTGTCTCTGCCCTGGGGCCGCCCTGCTCTCGCCACTTGCTCTCGGYAGGGATGTCTGCCGGACAGCTGTTTTTGGAATTCCTCTCAGGTTCGATCTAGCTATTCCGCTCTGGAGCTGTAGTCTCCTCCTCCTATAACCCTCTCTCACCGCCGTCTGCAGCACCTGCGTCTGTCTGTCTGCTCCCCTAGCCACAGCTCCAGGCGTTTTTTTATGGGTGGAGTGGGATCCTCTCCTTTTCCCTGGTGTGTCTTTTGCTCTCTCTTCCGTCAGTGGGCAGCTATCTGCTGGGGTGGAGAGAGTTCAGCCTGAGGGTGAGGTCGGTGCTCTGGAGTTCTGCTCAGTAGCTAGTTGGATCAGTACGCTGCCTCTGCTGCTGCGCTGGAAGTCCCTCCTTACCCGAAACAGTGCTGTTTAAACTGTCTGTTCTCTGCCTCTCTCTCTCTTTTGCTCTCTCACTCAGTTCCCCCACTCTATCCTCTCTCTCTCCTCTTTACTCTCTCTGCCTTGATCTGATCCAATCTGCTCTGTAAATCTAGTGGGCATACAGCAGACACTGTATTCAGGGTCTCTCTCGCTCATAAAATACTTTGAGACACTCATTCTCCCACCATTTCCCGTGACTATTTTCAGACCGGCATGTTCATTCACATTCTGGCTCGCTCCTTTYTGCCGCATAGCACAGTATGCTTTATGTTCTTCCAAACATTTTCTCTGTTTCCTACATGGTTGAGWAGGCTAAATCCTACAGGACTCTGCYGCACTGCAGTGATCCAGAGGACAGTTATTAATTGGCTACCAGACAACACATGACATACTTTTGTTAAACTGCTCTCCTGGTGGGATCCCCATATACCCAATTGAAATGTGTGTGTGTGTTTTATTGTCCCTTTTCACAGCGGCTAGGTGAAAAGGACAATGATGTTCACATAATCTTCTTGTCGCATTGTAAACCCTCTAACCTGATGCCCTCAAGGACGTAGGGAAGCTGTGCTTCACAAATTAAGGGGTATTTTGCAGCGCTCTGCTGCTATTTTTGCCCAAAGAACATATCACCTTGGTAACCACTGCTGCTATGTTGTGACATGGGGGGGGGGGGATGTAGAGAGAGAATGAGAGGAGAAGAGAGACGGGGGATAAAGAGTGGGTGATAGCCGCCTCCCGTTTATGCCTGTGTTTATGTTGGGGGAAAATAATGAATGGGTGTCCTCACATGTCCAAATTCTATWCTAAGAGTAATCCTGTCATGTTCAATGTAGGACAGATCACAAAATTCCRACTCCTCCGCTCAAGTAAATTTGACGTTGATAACTCACTCGCCCTAATCAAATCAAATAACATTTTATTCGTCACATGCGCCGAATACAGCTTACTTACAAGCCCTTACCACTTATTTTTCTTAACTGCATTGTTGGTTAAGTAAAAAATACAAAAATAAAAAGTTAAATAGCAGCAGTAAAATAACAGTAGCGAGGCTATATACAGGGGGTACCGGTACAGAGTCAATGTGCGGCAGCACCGGTTAGTCGAGGTAATTGAGGTAATATGTACATGTACTGTAGGTAGAGTTAAAGTGACTATGCATAGATAATAACCAGAGAGTAGCAGCAGCGTAAAAGAGGGGGACAATGCAAATACTATGGGTAGCCATTTGATTAGCTGTTCAGGAGACTTATGGCWTGGGGGTAGAAGCTGTTAAGAAGTCTTTTGGACCTAGACTTGGTGCTCCGGTARCGCTTGCCATGCGGTAGCAGAGAGAACAGTCTATGACTAGGGTGGCTGGAGTCTTTGACAATTTTTAGGGCCTTCCTCTGACACCACCTAGTATAGAGATCCTGGATGGCAGGAAGCTTGGCCCCAGTGATGTYCTGGGCCGTACGCACTACCCTCTGTAGTGCCTTGTGGTCGGAGGCCGAGCAGTTGCCATACTAGGCAGTGATGCAACCCGTCAGGATGCTCTCGATGGTGCAGCTGTATAACTTTGAGGATCTGAGGACCCATGCCAAATCTTTTCAGTCTCCTGAGGCGGAATAGGCTTTGTCGTGCCCTCTTCACGGCTGTCTTGGTGTGTTTGGACCATGATAGTTTGTTGGTGAAATGGACACCAAGGACCGTGAAGCGCTRAACCTGCTCCACTACTGTTGTGTCGTCGGCAAACATACTGATTGAGTTGGGGTCATGCCTGGCCATGCAGTCATGGATGAACAGGAAGTACACTGAGCACGCACCCCTGAGGGTCCCTGTGGCAGATCAGCATGGCATATGTTTTGTTCCCTACCCTTACCACCTGGGGGCAACCCGTCAGGAAGTCCAGGATCCAGTTGGAGAGGGAGGTGTTTCGTCCCAGGGTCCTTAGCTTAGTGATGAGCTATGAGGGCACTATGGTGTTGAACGCTYAGCTGTAGTCAATGAATAGCATTCTCCCGTAGGTGTTCCTTTTGTCCAGGTGGGAAAGGGCAGTGTGGAGTGCAATAGAGATTGCATCATCTGTGGATCTGTTGGGGCGGTATGCAAATTGGAGTGGGTCTAGGGTTTCTGGCATAATGGTGTTGATGTGAGCCTTTCAAAGCACTTCATTCAGTCTCAACCCCAACAGTGAAGAGGCGACTCCGGGATGCTGGCCTTCTAGGCAGAGTTCCTCTGTCCAGTGTCTGTGTTCTTTTGCCCATCCTAATCTTTTATTTTTATTGATCTGGCATTTTCTTTGCAACTCTGCCTAGAAGGCCAGCATCCAGGAGTTGCCTCTTTACGTTGAGACTGAGGTTTTGCAGGTACTATTTAATGAAGCTGCCAGTTGAGGACTTGTGAGGCGTCTGTTTCTCAAACTAGACATTCTAGTGTAGTTGTCCTCTTTCTCAGTTGTGCACCTTGGCCTCCCACTCCTCTTTATATTCTGGTTAGAGCCAGTTTGCGCTGTTCTGTGAAAGGAGTAGTACACAGCATTGTATGAGATCTTCAGTTTCTTCTCAATTTCTCACATGGAATAGCCTTCATTTCTCATAACAAGAATATACTGAAGAGTTTCAGAAGAAAGTTATTTCTTTCTGGKCATTTTGAGCCTGTAATCGAACCCGCAAATGCTGATGCTCCAGATACTCAACTAGTCTGAAGAAGGCCAGTTTTATTGCTTCTTTAATCAGAACAACAGTTTTCAGCTGTGCTAACATAATTGCAAAAGGTTTTCTAATGATCAATTAGCCTTTTAAAATTATAAACTTGGATTAGCTAACACAACATGCCATTGGAACACAGGAGTGATGGTTGCTGATAATGGGCCTCTGTACGCCTATGTAGATATTCCATAAAAAAATCTGCCGTTTCCAGCAACAATAGTCATTTACAACATGAACAATGTCAATTTTATGTTATTTTAAATGGGGAAAAAATGTGCTTTTCTTTCAAAAACAAGGACATTTCTAAGTGACCCCAAACTTTTGAACGGTATTGTACGTCGCCGCTATCTCTGTCTCTTTCTCCTGCGAATGACGGGTGACCGAAGAAGATCCTTCGCGCCTGACTCGTTAAAGAAGAAATCTGCGTCCAGTACGAGGTGAGTAATCGCTGTCCTGATATCCAGAAGCTCTTTTCGCTCATAAGAGACTGTGGCAGAAACATRATGTACAAAATAAGTGACAAATAAAGAGAAAAATAGCACAATTGGTTAGGAGCCCGTAAAACAGCAGCCATCTCCTCCGGCGCCAATCATACATTCATTAATCCATTTCAAGCATGCAATGATATCTTATGTGATAGATTGGGCCAGTAATAACCAGCTGTAGATAAAACAATACAAGGCTCCGTTACTGAAATTACTATAGGGACAGATTATGTTGTAGACAGCTTACAGTTGAGCCACCCTCTATTTAAGTTAAACGGATATCATTTGGCACTGTTTAAACAACACTTGTGAATACAGGCCTTTTATAATGGTGGTGTGGCTCAGGGTGATGTCACTGAGGCATACAAGTTGGCAGCACATGATCTGGGGAAGAAGAGAACACACCACTGTCTCTTTTTTAAAGGGGACCGTTAAATAGCGGAAACGACAGAGCTCTAGGGCTTGCTACTGCCTCCCAACCAACTAAAAATAACTTTTCCCAGAAGATACACAGTCACACTACGGATGAGGTTTGCTAGATTGGACGACATTTTGTCAGTGCATACTGCAATGATGAACTCTTCTACACATGATTTGCAATTACAAATAACATSTAGATGAGTGCATCTACTGAGTAAGGGACTACATTATTTATAATAAGGGGTACATCAGACCTCTATGAAAATGCTAAATATATGTCCACATAACCTTCTCTGAACGCTTGAAAAAAACAACATTGACCCTCCTACCCAAAATAATAATTAAAACATAAAGTAGATAGCAGAGAACATACCTACCGTTTCCCGGTAGAGATGGAACTTAGGTTACGAGTGTTTTAACGGCCGAAGACGTAACATGCATTTCCCAAAACATCACGCAGAGAGAAGGGTCGCTAAGTGTGTTGTTGGAGCATGTGTCGATACTGACAGGATGGAGAGAAACTGAACTCTGCTCTCGGATCAGCTTTATCCATTCAAATCTTACCTTAACYTTAGAATTATTTCACAATACTGAGYACAGATCAGCTCCTGGAGAGATATTACCACCTATGGCTGCAAATATTGAGGCGACTTGTTCCAATGCTTACCCAATACAAATGCATTAAATCACCGATGCTAGGGTACATATCATGAAATATACACTGAAAAAATATATAAACAACATGTAAAGTGTTGGTCCCATGTTTCATGAGCTGGAATAAACGATCCCAGACATTTTCCCTAAACACAAAAAGCTTATTTCGCTCAAATTTTGTTCACACATTTGTTTACAATCCCTGTTAGTGAACATTTCTCCTGTGCCAAGATAATCCATCCACCTGACAGGTYTGGCATGTCACGAAGCTGATTAAACAGTATGATCATTACACAGGTGCATCTTGTGCTGAGGACAGTAGAAGGCCACTCTGAAATYTGCAGTTGTGTCACACAACACAATGCCACAGATGTCTCAAATTTTGAGGGAGCTTGCATTTGGCATGCTGACTGCAGGAATGTCCACCAGAACTGTTGCTAGAGAATGGAATGTTAATTTCTCTACCATAAGCCGCCTCCAACATTGTTTTAGAGAACTTGACAGTATGTCCAACCGGCCTCACAACCACAGACCACGTGTAAGGCGACGTGTGGGAGAGCAGTTTGCTGTAGTCAACCTTGTGAACAGAGTGCCCCATGGTGGCGGTGGGGTTATGGTATGAGGAGGCATAAGCTATGACAACGAACACAATTGCATTTTATCTATGGCAAATTGAATGCACAGAGATACCGTGATCAGATTCTGGAGGACCATTGTCGTGCCATTCATCCACCGCCATCACCTCATGTTTTAGCATGACAGTGCACAGCCCCATGTAGSAATGATCTGTAAACAATTCCTGGAAGCTGGAAATGTCCCTGTTCTTCCATGGCCTGCATACTCACCAGACATTTCACCCATTGAGCATTTTTGGGATGTTCTGGATTGACGTGTARGACAGCGTGTTCCAGTTCCTGCCGATATCCAGCAACTTCGCATAACCKTTGAAGACGAGTGGGACAACATTCCACAGGCCACAATCAACGGCCTGATCAACTCTAKGCGAAGGAGATGTTGCGCTGCATGAGGCAAATGGTGGTCACACCAGATACTGACTGGTTTTCTGATCCACACCCCTACATATTTTGAAGGTATCTGTGACCAACAGATGCATATCTGTATTCCCAGTCATGTGAAATCCATAGATTAGGGGGTCTAATGAATTTATTTCAATTGACAGAGTTTCTTATACCAACTGTAACTCAGTAACATTTTGAAATTGGTGCATGTTGCCTTTATATTTTTGTTCAGTATATTGAGACTAACTACAGACAGTAGCCTACAAGTAGCAAAATAGAACTCGATTGATTGAACATGAAATGTATTTCAATCAGATTGAAATAGGCCTACTTTTCTTAGGTGGTTCTTTATGAGTTTTTGTAAAAAAAAAACGATATCTCCGCAACAATTAAAGGGATCGTATAAACAGCTCGATTGCCATAGCAACATCAGGGTAACTGGGAAGAAGGGAGTGGTGCTTCAATTACAGCAGTTCTGCAACAACTTTAATTGAGCCTCTCATTATCCTTAATTGCCGGCCTCAACACTMTACGGAAAGAGACTAACTGTATAGGAAGCTCTGTGGACAGGTCTTCTGGATKCTGGACAGACAAATTGGTAGATGCAAACAGTTTATCATCTTTAGCTGACAACAGTTCTTGAACAAATACAGTGGTTAGCGATTTTATTCATACTGGTGAACGGTCTGAACCGGCGTTTGAATTGTGTGGTTGCAATATCAACAGTACCTTGTCTCTGGTATATCTTGACATGCATCATTCAAGGTTAAGTTTGCATTATGTGCAGCTCAATGGACACACAGTATAATGCACAATGTCTCAGGAAAGACTGTCTGGGTTGGCAATACTCAGAATAGAAAACGGTCGTGCCCGCAACCTGGACCTACAGGCCGTGGTGAAAACGTTGTAGACAAAAATGGAGGACTTCGGGAGCCTGCTGAGGACTGCTTTTATCCACACCAACTTTCTATCCAAGCTGGAAGAGAGTGCGAGGATGGCTCATACCGTGCAGGTTCAGGTGGCCTATACAGGACAGTTGTATATTCAAAAGAATGAATTGGTAGCTGATTAGTATGCTCTTGTATTTTACAAACTGCAACGTTTGAATTTCCAACATGAATTAGTGAACAAGAATTGACATTATTGCCACCAGTCGAATAATTCCAGCATTGCAACACTTTTGTATAGCTTCGTGAAATGTTTGGCTTAACACGAGGAAATGACGACAGTTCTTATCATACCAGACGACTAAAATACAAAGGCAACACAGGGATCGACATTAAAGCTAGGCTCCTTAAATTGGTGAAACGGACATGTCCGTTTGGGATATTACAACTACAAAGAAGTTACTACAAACTACGAACACTTTCTTCCCCCCTTGGACATCATTGCAAGCGTGATAGAACATCAGAATATGTACTGCAATTTTTTTTAACACGCTGCCAGATGCTCCTCTTTGCAGTTTCATCAACAAAACAAAAATAATAACAAAGGCGCTGMGGCGAACTGTTTCCCCAAATGCAGATTCGATCTTTAAGGTCTGAAAGGCACTACAAGTCAGCAGTATTTAAAAATATATTTTTTACTGGCCTGCTACATCACATAACTTTTGCAGAGTGCGAGACGCTCCTATTCATTTTAATGTGACCTGGGCGTAAAGCATGCCGGCTGTATGATAGGCTGCTCAAGCGTAAAATTAAGTTCTGGTGCTATTTCGACACGCAGCTCATGCCTGAGAGCAACAGGACATAGGGGGTCGTGGTCTGCTTGCGCTATCAGTAGCAGGTTTGGAGAAAAAAAGCCCTAGTGTAGCCCCAAAATGTTAGGCTACTTGAATTCAGTAAAAAAATAAAAATATCACCTTCCTAATGGGGAAACCACATAGCAGGTTTAACTTGACTGGCTACCATAAATGCCATACATTTTTCTGTCTTTCACTTAAACAATGGGATGAGCCAGAAAGGTGAGTTTAGGCTGAGCCTACTGGAATTCTTTGCTGATTATATATATATTTTTAAATGTATCAGCTGGGACAAACTCAGAGCAGGCTCAACTTGCTCGGCAGCTCAGTTCACTTGACCCAGGCAATAGGGCAACCCTCAACCTTTAACACATTACTATATGGTCACAGTGATCAGCTCTCCAAGCAGCTGTGTGAACTATTATGTGTTCGGATCCTATGTCATCAGTCTGATCTGCAGACCGTGTTCACGACCKTGATAAATAGTTTAAGACTATAGAATGAATGGGACAACTCTTCCATTGATGTAGGCCTATTTTGTCCTACCTTCATTGGGCAAAATGATCCATTTGTTGCATTCCTCTTTCACAATTTTAMTCCACATCTGTTCATGTAGCCTATATAAAAATTGTACCTTGCCTTGCAAAGTTTTGCATGCCCTTCAGGCTCATCCACACCACGYACGATAACTATAACAATAGACAAAACTATACTTCTTTGGCGAGCTTTCACACTTGAGGAGAGGACAGTTTATCGTTTTACAGTAGCCTACACCTGTCAACCAAGTGATCAACACATTCTACTGCACGCTGTATACAGTGTTTTCAGACCAGTGCTTRCAGGGTGGTCTGTAAACAGGGGTGTCAACTGAAAATAATACTAATAATAAATAATAATAAAATAATAATGTACATAATTAAAAAATTATATAGAAAGTCGTATTTAAATGTATCAAGAACAGCCCACTGGGTAAAGACTGGTTGAATCAATGTTTCCACGTCATTTCATCACCCCCCCAAAAATACATCTGATGGCGTTGAGTCAATGTGAAAAACTGACTGGATTTGCAAAAAGTCAAGCGAAGGGCTTTTGGTCTTTTTTTCCACCCAACTTATAACCAATCAAATGATATTGTGACATTTTTTTGTTGATTTCACGTTGAATTCCCATTAGTTGAAAACTCAACCAAATGTAACAGGTGATGGCCAGAAGCATCATATTTGCTTTAGTTTTTGAGATGAACGGTCCCTTGCGGGGGAAGAGRTGTTTTTTTACATAGTGTATATTTAGTTATTACCTACCCACATCCTGGTTCACTCTCTCCACCTGCCCATTACTCTCGGGGTGAAACCCTGAAGTAAGGCTGATTGAGACCCCCATACGTTCCATGAACGCCTTCCAGACCCTAGACGTGAACTGGGTCAGACACTATATCCTCAGGCACCTCGTAGTGCCGGAAGACGTGTGTAAACAGGGCTTCTGCAGTCTGTAGGGCCGTAGGAAGACCGGGCAGAGGGAGGAGACGACAGGACTAGGCCACCAGTACCTCCCGCTCAAACAGCGCACTGTCCGACCGATCCCAGGATGACCAGAGGAGGGTGACGCGTGGGCCCAATAGATCAACCGGTCACGAACAGCAGACGGTTCCCAGCTCCCACACTACCGGCGCCACCAGGCAGGGGGCGGGGAGTATGGGAGTGGGATCCATGGGCCACTCCTCTGTGTCATACAGCCGGGACAATGCGTCTGACTTCACGTTCTGGGAGCCTGGTCTGTAGGACAGGGTAAACACAAAACGGGTGAAAAACATGGCCCACCTTGCCTGGCGAGGGTTCAGTCTCCTCGCTGCCCGGATGTACTCCAGATTGCCGTGGTCAGTCCAGATGAGAAAAGGGTGTCTAGCCCCCTCAAGCCAGTGTCTCCACGCCTTCAAGGCCTTGACGACAGSCAACAGCTCCCGGTCCCCCARYTCATAGTTTCYCTCCGCCGGGCTGAGCTTCTTCGAGAAGAAGGCACAGGGGCGGAGCTTCGGTGGCGTACCSGAGCKCTGAGAGAGCACCGCTCCTATCCCAGCRTRGGACYRGTRRACCTCCACTATGAARGCCAAAGAGGGATCCYGATGAGCCAGCARGGGAGCRGAGGTAAACAGAGCRCTCAGGTGACTAAAAGCCCTGTCRGCCTCAGCCGACCACTGKAAACGCKCCGGYCCCCCCTTCAGCAGTGAGGTAATGGGAGCCGSTACRTGACCAAAACCRRGGATAAACCTCCGGTAGTAGTTGGCAAACCCTAYYAACCGCTGCACRTCRTTTACCGTYGTGGGYGTCGGCCAATTKCGCASGGCTGAAATGCYGTCACTCTCCATCTCCACCCCTGAGGTGGAAATGCAATAKCCTAGGAAGGAGACGGATTGCTGGAAAAACAAGCATTTCTCAGCCTTGACYTARAGGTCATGCTCCAACAGGCGACCAAGCACCCTGCGCACCAGGGACACATGCTCGGCGCGTGTAGRGGAGTATATCAGAATGTCATCAATATACACCACTACACCCTGCAGGTCCCTGAAAATCTRGTCTACAAAGGCTTGGAAGACTGWTGMCGCATTCATCAACCCGTACGGCATGACAAGGTACTCATAGTGCCCTGAGGTGGTACTGAAAGCCGTCTTCCACTCGTCTCCCTCTCAGATACGCACCAGGTTGTAAGRGCTCCTGAGATCTAGTTTGGTGAAGAAGCGCGCCCCGTGCATTGACTCAATCGCTGTGGCTATGAGTGGTAGCGGGTAACTATATCTCACAGTGATCTGGTTCAGACCCCGATAGTCAATACACGGGCGTAGACCTCCCTCCTTCTTCACAAAAAAGAAACTCGAGGAGACGGGTGAAGTGGAGGACCGAATGTACCCCTGACGCAGGGATTCTGAGACATATGTTTCCATAGCCTCCGTCTCCGCCTGTGAGAGGGGATACACGTGACTCCTGGGAAGTGCAGCGTCTACCAGGAGATTTATCTCACAATCGCCCCGTTGATGTGGTGGTACCTCTGCAACTCCCGACGGACGTCCTCGCGCAGACTGCAGCGGTAATGGTCGATCAGAGCTCTGTCGTTCCATCCCGTGCCGGCAGCCAGGGTCCTAAACTCCAGGCCAAACTCCTGGGTGCTCCTTGTCTCCTGCCTCAGATGGAAGAGGCGCTCACCCACRGCTCTACCCTTGGGCGGGTGGTCGAAGACCGCCCGTAAACGGCGGGTGAACTCCTCAAACTGGTCCAACGCTGCATCTCCCTCTCTCCACACGGCATTGGCCCACTCCAGGGCTTTCCTGGTGAGGCACGAGACAAGGGCAGATACCTTCTCACGGCCCGACGGAGCCGGGTGGACGGTGGCCAGGTATAGGTCCAGTTGTAGAAGGAACCCCTGGCAGTTCGCAGCCTTCCCATCGTATTCCTGGGGCAGGGAGAGACAAATCCCACTGGGACCAGGATGAAGAGGGGCGCTCAGTGGAGACCCCGGTTGTGCTAGTGGAGGCGCTGGAAGAAGTCCCTGTCTCTCCCAGCGGTCCATTGTCTGGACAACGCGGTCCATGGTGGTGCCAAGATGTTGGAGCATTGCTGCGTGCTCCCGGACGCGCTCCTCCACCCCTATACCCAGGGTACCTGCTCCTGCTGACTCCATAGTTTTGGTCCGTAATTCTGTAATGCGATGCTACTGGCGGCAGAGGAGTCAGGCGCAGGAGAGCAGAAACTGATTTACAACGGTGGTAAACTGATTTGACCACCGTCAACAGAACAATACAAAATAAATGGGTCAAACAAAACCCGGTACATACCAGCATACCGTGCATAAGCACTACAACAAACAATTACGGACAAGGACATGGTGGAGAACAGAGGGTTAAATACACAACATGTAATTGATGGAATTCGAACCAGGTGTGATGGAAGACGAGACAAAACCAATGGAAAATGAAAAGTGGATCGGCYATGGCTAGAAAGTCGGTGACGTCGACCGCCGAACGCCGCCCGAACAAGGAGAGGGACCAACTTCGGCGGAAGTTGTGACAATTGTTCTCTTGATTGGCTCAGTGTTCTGTCACTTATGGGGACACTACGCTGTTAGTAGCCCATGTGCCTCACCCTAATAATTTGGTCCTTTTCCCCCTCATAATTTAGCCTACTATTCTGATTTCGCGGCCTATAGCCTGTTTTAGAGAAATGTAATCATCGAATATTGTAAGAGCTTTCATTGTCTGCTTATATACCCCTTTTGTACAGGGAGAATACTGTAAGAATGGCCGAATTTCTGAATTCTGCTCGTTGTCCCCTTATGCCACAGTATGTACATCTCTATTGTCAGTAGAAACCACATTTGTTTAAGCAAGCCATCCATACCAACTATTTTTTATTTAAAGGCAGGTAATAAGGCTGAATGAACTGTTTTGCTGCCAGACAAGGCTCCGCTGATAGTCAGGTGTAGCAGTGGTAATCATTCACTACATGGTGCTGAAAATAAAGCTCTGCTGTTGGGACAGATTTATGTAGACACTGTTTTAAGTGCAATTAATGTATTGTTTAGTGTTGTGTTGTGTTGTGTTGTGCAGTGGCTTTGCTGGCATGCATCGATTTATTTGTTTTTTTTGTTTGCCCCACCAAGATATACATGCTAAAATCGCCAGTGGACACCACACTCCCTAAAGCAGTTTCTGCAGGCTCTAGATTAGGTCTTATCTTGATTATTGTCCAGTCGTGTGGTTGAGTGCTGCAAGGAAAGACCTAGTTAAGCTGCAGCTGGCCCAGAACAGAGCGCAATGTCTTGCTCTTCATTGTAATCAGAGGACATATATAGATACTATGCATGCCAGTCTCTCTTGGCTAAGAGTTGAGGAGAGACTGACTGCATCACTTCTTATTTTTATAAGAAACATGAATGTGTTGAAAATCCCAAATGGTTTGCATAGTCAACTTACACACAGCTCTGATACACACACTTACCCCACCAGACGTGCCACCAGGGGTCTTTTCACAGTCCCAAAATRCAGAACAAATTCAAGAAAGRGTATGCTTCTCCKCTATTTGACCTAGATAGTTTATGTGTAGGTATTGATGTGTAGGCTACATGTGTCTTTTAAACATTTTTATGTAGTTCTGTCCTTGAGCTGTTCTTGTCTATTAATGTTCTGTATTATGTCATGTTTCCTGTTTTGTGTGGACCCCAGGAAGAGTAGCTGCTGGTTTTGCAACAGCCAATGGGGATCCTAATAAAATACCAAATATGAAAGTGTTGCTTTGAAAGGTTTTTTCACCTGATTTACATTTAAGTCATTTAGCAGACACTCTTATCCAGAGCGACTTACAAATTGGAAAGTTCATACATATTCATCCTGGTCCCCCCGTGGGGAATGAACCCACAACCCTGGCGTTGCAAGCGCCATGCTCTACCAACTGAGCCACACGGGACCATGCCAGGCTGATCACAGCCAGCTTATGTGATGTGCACTGAAGTCCACAAGTGAATGGAAAAGGTGAGAGGAGGAGAGAGCGTATATGTGAGAAGAAATTCTGCAATGGGCAAAATGATCATGCTGTTTGTATGTGGCTGCTATGAAAGTGAATTGTGTTTGGATGTGATCAGGGGTGTATTCATTTTGCTGATTCTGTTTAAAAACGGTTCTTAAACGGAAGAAAACAAAATGAAACAGGAATAAATGTACCTGAATTTTTCCAATAGAAACTCGTTTGTAACTGTTGGACTAATGATTCCACACTAGATCAGCTAGATGCAGGCAAGAGTGTGCAAGGCGGTACTGAATGTCTCACTGTCTGTCACCTTGATTACTCAAATTTTTCTCTCAATATGTGCACCTATGTAGTAAACTTTCATTCATAGGCTAGGATGTAGCAACCTCATGATAGGCACACAGAAAATGTGAGTATCATGTAGTAGCCTAAACCTATCGATGCTACATTGAGCTTGTTGAATGGAATATAATTGACAGTCATCCAATGGGCTGTAATACAAATAAGGCCATGCTCATAATTTCTTTTATCATCCTCCCTCATCTTAAACATCACTGACCKCCATTGCCGTGCATATAGCCAAGTTATCGTTACTCATTGTGTATATAAGGGCCTATACCTAAGCATTTSACTGTTAGTCTACACCTGTTGTTTTACGAAGCATAGGACAAGTAAACATTTGATTTGAACAAGGCCTCTTTAGTTCAACTAAAATGTCCATGTCTTCATCTTGCAAACATTTTGATAAAGTATTTCTCTATCTTCCTACCTTTCCACGTCTATTTTTAGTCAACACGTTTATTTGACACATTTCTTCCACCATGTGTTATGTTTCTCTTACTCCCTAATGTTAAAAAATGAAGATAASYRRWRWWSSKTWWAMSSWWYWYYRSTTATGTGGGAAAACCGAATGAACCTRTGTTCATTCCCAAGCGCCAGTGTTTGTTTCCATTTTATATTTCTCCTGAAGTTTGTTGCTATATACAGATAAGGAATAGCACCAGTTAGTTAATATCCTGATGGTGACATCAACAGAATTTCTYTCAAGCATTCGGACACATCCCTGCCACTCTCCCAACGTCCATCTCCAGATGCTGTGACGCCGCCGATGTTTACACCTGTARCAGTGTCGGCACATTATTATCAGACTAGAGGAGGAAAAGAGGGGAAAGTAAGGCAGAAACAATAACAAAGAGCCTTGGCCCGTATTTAGAAAAACAACACAGAGTAGGAGTGCTGATCTACACTAGGATGTGGTTTATAGTGTCTGGTTTTGGGGATGGATCTCTTTATAAGAGACCAGAAATGTCAAGAGATTAAGCCTATCATAACATTCCCCCACAATCTCTACTCTCTGGGGGTTCAGGGAAATATGCTTTTTTTTTTAAATGACTGAGAATTATGGTGACATTCCTGAATAAGTTAGGATTTATTTTACATGTGCAATGTGTTCTCTCTGTCTGTCTTAAATTTACAGTTTGTAAATGTATATAGGCTTGAGGCCAGCTTTGGAAGGCCAGCTCTGCCCCCGGCCTCCGTTACTGGAGGGTTAAATGTGCACATTCATTCTCAGGCTGAGAGTAAACATTTCACAATGTTCTCCACTGTGCTGTACTTAGGGAGGGACCAACACAATGTGGTTATTGGTCAATTCTCTAAAAGTGAGCAGAGAGGAGCGAAGAGTTGTAAGAGGATCTGGAGAGAGGGGGGCATTGCGTGTAGTAAACACTATCTTGCTTTGCGGCCATATCCCAAAATGATTTGC
Organism: Salvelinus sp. IW2-2015; assembly: GCF_002910315.2. NCBI lineage: Eukaryota > Metazoa > Chordata > Actinopteri > Salmoniformes > Salmonidae > Salvelinus > Salvelinus sp. IW2-2015. The sequence goes on along the minus strand of NC_036865.1, from coordinate 5,874,243 downwards.
ATGGTGACCTGTCATCTTATAACTAGACCACACATTGTGACCTACAGTGCCATGCAAAAGTATTCGTCCCCCTTGGCGTTTTTCCTATTTTTTTGCAATACAACCTGTAATTTAAATAGATTTTTATTTGGATTTCATGTAATGGACATACACAAAATAGTCGAAATTGGTGTAGTGAAAAAAAAAAAAAAACTTGTTTCAAAAATATATATACAGTATATATTAAAAACGGAAAAGTGGTGCGTGCATATGTATTCACCCCCTTTGCTATGAAGCCCCTGAATAAGATCTGGTGCAACCAATTACTTTCAGAAGTCACATAATTAGTTAAATAAAGTCGTGCAATCTAAGTGTCACATGATCTGTCACATGATCTCAGTACATATACACCTGTTCTGAAAGGCCCCAGAGTCTGCAATGACTTAAAGATTGCTCTACACCTGCCGAACCCTTCCCACTTGAAGGAGCATGAGCAGATTTGCCTCGAAGAATGGGCAAAAATCGCAGTGGCTAGAGGTGCCAAGCTTAGAGAGACATACCCCAAGAGACTTGCAGCTGTAACTGCTGCAAAAGGTGCCTCTACAAAGTATTGAGTTTGCGGGGGTGAATAGTTATGTACGCTGAAGTTTTCATTTTTTAGTCTTATTTCTTATTTGTTTCACGATAAAAAATATTTTGCATCTTCAAAGTGGTAGGCATATTGTGTAAATCAAATGATACAAACCCCCCCAAAATATATTTTAATTCCAGGTTGTAAGGCAACAAAATAGAAAAAATGCCTTAGTGGGTGAATACTTTCGTAAGCAACTGTATATCTATCTATAGTACTACTGTAATGGAGCTACTGTACAATAGAATATTGTACTACTGTACTACTGTAGTTACAGTTTTGATGGGATCAGTGGCGGATGTTGATATAAAGCTGAGAAAGCTTTCTTACTGAGGGTCCTTAACTATGCTAATTGCTACTAAAGTATACTGGACACTCTAAAATGTGCAGTTTTGTCACACAACACAGTGCGCTACGTCCAACCGGCCTCACAACTGCAGACCATGGCGTTGTGGCGTTGTGTGGGCGAGCCGTTTGATAATGTCAATGTTGTGAACAGATTGCCATATGGTGGTGGTGGGGTTATGGTATGGGCAGGCATAAGCTACGGACAACTAACAATTGCAATTTATCGATGATATTTTGAATCCACAGAGATACAGGGATTAGATCCTGAAGTCCATTGTCGTGCCATTCATCAATCACCATCACCTCATGTTTTAGCATGATAATGCACAGCCCCATGTCACAAGGATCTGTACACAATTCCTGGAAGGTGAAAATGTCCCTGTTCTTCCATGGCCTGCATACTCACCAGACATGTCACCCTTTGAGCAAGTTTGGGATGCTCTGGATCTAAATGTGCACGACAGCGTGTTCCAGTTCCCGCCAATATACAACAACTTCGCACAGCCATTGAAGAGGAGTGGGACAGTATTCCACAGGCCACAATCAACAGCCTGATCAACACTATGCGAAGTAGATGTGTCGCGCTGCATGAAGCAAATGATGGTCACACCAGATACTAACTGCTTTTCTGATCCACGCCCCTACCTTTTTTTTTTAAAGGTATCTGTGACCAACAGATGCATATCTTTATTCCCAGTCATGTGAAATCCATAGATAGGGGCCTAATACATTTATGTAAATTGACTGATTTCCTTATATGAACTGTAACTCAGTAAAATCTTTGAAATTNTTATATGAACTGTAACTCAGTAAAATCTTTGAAATTGCTGCAGGTTGCGTTTATAGTTTTGTTCAGRATAAGATGGCATAGTGATGTCTGGCACACATCTGCAAGAGAAAAAAGAAATACAGTAGTAATCTGTGAAATGAATGAGTGAGCCATCGCATAAGAATGACTGTGGTTGTCCGGTGGTACCACCCCATAACTGCTATTTAGCCATGGGAATTGGCAGGATAGTCTTGATGGTATGGTAGAGTGGTGACAGTGCAGTAGGCTAAGTYAGGCTTCAGGCTAGTGTCACAGTGAGGCCAAACCAAGGCCCTAACTTTAGCTCTGACTCAGAGAATCATGGAAATCTGGAAGCTGGTAAACTGTTGCAGAGAGTTAAAGGTGCCRTCTGTGGGTCGTGATTTACTCCTGTAAACTCTTGGCCCCAAGCAAAGTCTGGTTCTCATTAGATATGTGTTAAAGTCTCAGGGAACATGCGTTTCTAACATTCTTCAGTTTAGGAATTTTGTTTATATTGAGATGTTGGACAAACTACTGTCGGGTCTCCCACTGGGCACACACACCGGTTGAATCCATGTTGTTTCCACATCATTTCAATGAAATGACATTGAACCAACGTGGAATACATGTTGAATCGACGTCTGTGCCCAGTGGGCTGTTCCTACATCTGTTAGRGGCATCTTATGGTAATTGTTGCTAAGACAGCGCAAACAGATCTGTGACCAGGCTATGCCAGGACTACAACCCCCCCCCCAAATACCACTTCTAAAAAACATTGTTTTGGTTAAGCTGACTGTTTTATGGACCCGCCTGAAATACATTTGTGTGGAGTTATCCCTGATATGATCATACTGAGGCTTCCTGTTTCTCTGCAAGCATGCTAGGATGTCCATGGGGACCTCATGTGTCATTCCAGTTGGTATTTACGGAAGTCCTCCCCTCTTATCAGTATGGTCAGTAAATAATTCCAYGGATGGAGAAAAATGACCATGGGAAACTCCAAAGTCAGTTTGATTTGATCACTTTGTTTCTGCAGTCTCTCCCTAAATTCCTTCCTGACCTAAAGTACAACCGCTGGTATCACTTGTGCCATCAGGTAATCTTGAACAGAAATCCATGAASTCCTCCATATACCGCACATTCAAACTTAGCAGGCCATATCCACCATCGTCACATTTTGTCCAACTTGAACTTCATCAGKCTCTCTCCATGTATGCCTCATCTGCTTTAGATTGCCGTATTGTGTGGTTTCACTCGCAGTAAAGCAATATGCCTGGGACATCTGGTATTGTATCGTCAGCCCTTCGACTCAGGCAGAGGGCTCAACAGTTCATTAGCAGTCATGGCAGCTTCCAGCTGCCAGCTCACAGACACATTTATTAAACTTGGTACTTTTTAGTCCTTCTGTCCTTTTTAACCATTGGGCTTGTATTATCTGAGAAAGTCACGCACAATCTACAAAAACMGTTTGTTTTATGTTTCATATCACAAAATTAGATTACTGTCTCAGACAGGTTTGACTAAAAAACAGGTATGGAAATATTTGAGCCACAAAATATGCTTTAATCTAAATGCATATATTRAATCTCCAAATCTATTCCATGTTGTTGCCATGGACTGACAATGCCTTTGTAATTAATTGTCTCTTGGGGATTATAGTAATATTGAATCTAAATGCACCGCAAACAAAAAGCAGCACTCTGATTGTACGTATACTGCTAGGGGGTTTTACATTCCATAAGCAGTGGTCTTAATTGGGGAGTAGGCAATATTCAGCACAGGTGGCTGGTTGCACTTTAGTTTGGGAGGAAATTATAATAACGGCTGGAACAGAGTGAATGGAATGGTATCAAACATATGGTTTTCATGTGTTTGATACCAATCCATTAACTCCATTCCAGACATTATTATGAGCCATCCTCCCCTCATTAGGTTTCTGTGATATTCACTCATTTATATAGACTACTATTTTTTATTGAACTAGGCAAGTCAGTTAAGAACAAATTCTTATTTACAATGACAGCCTACCCTGTCCAAACCCTAACCTGGACAACACTGGGCCAATTGTGCGCCGCCCTATGGGACTCCCAGTCATGGCCGGTTGTGATACAACCTAGAATTGAACCAGGGTCTGTAGTGACGCCTCRAGCACTGAGACGCAGTGCCTTAGACCACTGTGCCACTTGGGAGCCCCCTACTAAACATGACTCAGCATGCAGCCATCCATTACTGTTAGTGCATTCTATCTCCTACATTCATCTCCAGCAGGCTGCTATGAGACGCTGGGTGTTCACATCCCAGGGCTGGTAATCTACCATGACCATGTAGATGCATGAAAAAGGACTTGTACAAAAACAAAGTGAGATATTTTGGATGGGGGGGGGGTTGCACCTGCCCTAACTTGTCTAGTGCACCCAAGAACACTCAAAAGGACCACATGACCTATAGAACAGCCATTACCTAAATAGACAATAGACACTTTCAGTTTACTGCTGTGGAGGTGTTATTTCTGTCCTGACCCGTGAAACGAACAGACCGATGTTATCTTTCAAGTTTAGTATAAGCAGATAGGCATAGACACAAGAACTATACATTTTTTGAACGATCGTACATTATTCACAAAGCATGTCATTATTACTCAATAGAGACTGGGACAGAAGTGTAAATGTATTTTCCTCAAACTCCAGTATGTGTCCGAGGCAATCTGAGCGGGGGCTACTAGGCGCATGCCACAGATACTTCAGCCTTRATTGTACTCAGAGCCAGTGAGGGTGTGCAGAAGAACAGAGACACTGAGCACGTGRGGTGAAACTGAGTGTGTGCAAAAGACAGGAGCACTGAGAGGGTATACAAATGAACTGATCATGCACAAGTAAGGGGATTTGATGGGTACCCACTGGGCACYGACGTCAATTCAACGTCTATTCCATGTTGGTTCACATGGAAACAATGTTTGATTAAACGAGTGTGTGCCCACTGGGTAGGGGCATTAGCGTAGGTTATCAACGCAGGGCATGAAAGGGGGCATTKATAGCAAGTCTGTCTTATAATTGAGAGACAAATACATTCTTATCTTCACTATCTGACTTACAATATTAGAACTGTTCATTGAGTTATATTATTAGAATAAAGATAATTTGATTATTCAACCCAAGATCCAATGGTTCATCCAAGCATCCCATTTTCAGGCTTACACCATCTCTTTATGAAAACCCTGGACCTGCATTCATAAAGCATCTCAGAGTAGGAAGGCTGATCTAGAATCAGTTTAYCCTTTTAAATCATAAGGAATAAGATCATATGGACAGGGGGGGACCTGATTCTAGATCAGAACTCTTACTTTGAGACGTTTTATAAATACGGGCCTTAGTTAACTGTGGTTTTGTGGTATTTATGATGGGGTGGGTCAGGGATTGCACTTTTATAGTTTGTTTTAGTACACTAGACCCAGTGACAAACAATCACAGTTAACTTAATGGTTCAAAAATCACTCCCTTGGGCAAAAGTAAGGAATGTGCTCAAGAACATTCATACAGTATATCAACAAGTTRCATGGTGTGCATATCCTACCAAGAGAAGACAGCTCTAAGTAGTGAACCATCAATATGAATCAAAAGGTAGTAGCATAACTGTCCAAARGGACAGAGGTCAAATATTCTCTTGAAGGCAAATGTAAATCAGCGGTATGACAGATGTATTGAATAACATGAAAACAGACATACATGGCTCTATTTTAACAAACCTAAAGAAATGGTAAATGTAAGTGCTGGTAAATCTAAGMGCTGGCGGTWGTGCTATAGGTCCAGGGMTGTGAGCAAAATATTTTTGCTATTTTCACAGCTGGAATTATAAGTGCAATATTTTGCYSTGGCGCGAAAGAGCTGGGTTTTGATGAATAAACATGTCACTGGTCAATCAACACATTCCATGGCTTAATACTGCATGCGTTTGTCTCAARTTCTGCAGGTTAMTGACGSTCTTRGCGTTGTCATCAACTCTAATTCGACAGAGGGCACGGACTATTCTCGTCCTGGTCCATTGTGGATTGATGCTACAGTTTATTAAAAAACATAGACTACAGTAACAAGTAATAGGTTTTGATGAATAACATGTCACTGGTCAATCAACACATTCCATGCTTAATACTGCATGCGTTTGTCTCAACTTCTGCAGGTTAGTGACGGTCTTCGCGTTGTCATCAACTC
>NC_036865.1:5813646-5868265 GCF_002910315.2 Salvelinus sp. IW2-2015 | reverse complement strand
AACAACAGTTTTTAAAAAAAAACAACTCCAGTGGTTACTCAATTAGCCTATGTTCGGAGTGTTGGCAGTCAACATTTTCGTCAATTGCTTCAACAAGCCTAGCCTATATGTCTTTACGCCTCGCACTTTTAAAATAAATAAAACTTGGGCCTCCCGGGTGGCGCAGTGGTCTAGAGCACTGCATCGCAGTGCTAGCTGGCCACCAGAGTCTCTGGGTTTGCGCCCAGGCTCTGTCGCAGCCGCCGTGACCGGGAGGTCCCGTGGGGCGACGCACAATTGGGGCTTAGCGTCGTCCGGGTTTCGGCCGGTAGGATATCTTTGTCTCATCGCGCTCCAGCAACTCCTGTGGCGGGCCCGGCGCAGCTGCGCGCTAACCGAGGGGGGGTGGGTGCACGGTGTTTCCTCCGACACATTGGTGCGGCTGGCTTCCCGGGTTGGAGGCGCGCTGGATGTTAAAAAACTTCTACTTGCACCAGCATCCCGGATCCGGGAGCACCCCCCACAGTAAAAAAGCTGACTACATAGCCTAGCATAGCGTCACAAGTAAATACTGCATCTAAATATCATTAAATCACAAGTCCAAGACACCAGATGAAAGATACACATCTGTGAATCCAGCCATCATTTCTGATTTTAAAATGTTTTACAGGGAAGACACAATATGTAAATCTATTAGCTAACACACGATAGCAAAAAAGCACAACTTTTTTTTCACACCATTTTTTTCCCCTGCATGGGTTAGCTATCACAATTTCGACCAAATAAAGATTATATTGCCCTAAACCAAGAAACAACTTTCATAAGATGACAGTCTGATAACATATTTATTTGTATAGCCATATGTTTTTTAGAAAAATCTGCATATTTCAGGGTAATAAATCACAGTTCTACATTGCAGCTGCAATCTGAAATAGTTGCCGAAGCTGCCAGAATAATTACAGAGACCAACGTTCAAATACCTAATTACTCATCTTAAAACATTTCTGAAAAATACACAGCGTACAGCAAATGAAGCCAACATCTTGTAATCCAGCCAATGTGTCAGATTTTTTAAAGTGTTTTTACAGCGAAAACACAATATAGCATTATATTAGCTTAGCCACAATAGCCAGAAACACAAGCACTTTACCAGCAGCACAGGTCTAGCGATCGTAACAATAACAGCAAAAGATTATATAATTTTTGACCTAACACCTTGATATACTTCGTCAGATGACAGTCCTGTAACATTCATATTACACAATGCATATAGGCTTTGTTCGAAATTGTGCAATTATTTAGCAGCACAAATCTGTGGTTATACAATGTGATAGTGGCAACAGGTCATGCATTCTGGCCGGCGCCATCTTGGAAAGGCACCTAAGTTTACGATTATTTATCGATTAGATTGACAAAAAAATAGAGGTTGGACAGCAAATGAAAGATGCAATTAGTTATTAATGCAACCGCTGAGTTACATTTTTAAATTAACGTTACTAGACATACAGTGTGCGTTACAGCCAGACTAGTGCCGCAATAAGGCGGACAAATCCGTTTACATTTTCCACATAAATACGGAATAAACATCATAAATAGCTCTTACTTTTGGACGAGCTTCCATCAGAATCTTGGGGCAAGGTGTCCTTTGTCCAAAAGAATCGTTGCTTGGTTGTTAAAACGTCGTCTTCAACTTCGGAATTAGCAGCTACAATAGCTATGTGGCCACAACATGCCCAAATCCCCAAACAGCAATACTAAGGAAATTCCGAAAATAGCAATATACTCGCATAACACTGATATAACTCGGTTTTAAAATAACTTCGTTATGATGTTTCTAACACCTATATCGAATTAAATTACAGACGGATATATCTAAGGTCGATAACTGAGCGTTTCAAAATGCCATCCTGAGGTCTTGCTTTTGCGCAATGACGAACGTCGAAAAAGAGAGCTCACTTCGTTCCTTGGCCTTTTAATAAGCTCTGAGAACTACGTAGAAAACTCATTCCACTTCTTATTGGTTACTGACATCCAGGGGAAGGCGGGTTGAAGTTTCATGTCGACCCATAGGATACATACAGAGCTTTAAACTGATCTGAGAACAGAGCTCGTTTTCAGACCTTCGCAGTTCCTGTCATGCATTTCGCTGCAGAAAGAGTTCATGTCACCCACAGACATAATTCAAACGGTTTTTAGAAACTTAAGGATTGTTTTCTATCCAATAGTAATAATAATATGGATCATATTTGTACGAGCAAGAATTGAGTATGAGGCAGTTTAATTTGGAGACGATATTTTCCAAGTGGAAAACAGCACCCCTAGATGAGAAAAGGTTAAAAGAAAGCAGTCGCGGCTTGGTTGGTTGTGCTTCGGAGGACGCATGGCTTTCGACCTTCCGTCTCCCCGAGCCCGTACGGGATGTTGTCAGCGATGAGACAAGAGTAGTAATTACTAGCGATTGGATACACACGAAAATTGGGGAGAAAAGGGGATAAAAAAATTAAAATAAATAAATAAAATAAAAAATAAAATAGCTCACGTAATTGTATGTATGTGTGACGCACACAGTAAGCAAAATATACACAGGCTTGTGACATAAATTTGCTGCCGGTAGCAACTAAATTAGCCTCAAACCGTCCGTGTGTGTTTTAAAGTAATCGGTTGAAGACATACAGACATACATCTGGTGAGATAAAAGCAAGTATTGGTATACGATTACGTTTTGGGAAAAAATGATATTCTCACGAAGATCACCATACTCCAATTGACTATAATGGGGGATCTTGTTTTCTGGACACAATTGTCTGAAGTAGCACGGTCGCCTTGAACATGAAATCCTAATGCGAGGGCAGTCGTTCTCCCCTGATCCAACCATTACAGATTGGATTATTAGAACGTTTGAGTTCTTTATCTTTTTGTATACAAGTTCAATAATTAATCAATGCATGAGGAAACTGATATTAAAACAAACTATTCTAGAAATGAACTCTGCCACAAAGCATGCTGGAAGAATTGATATATGAGGCCCCTTCCATGTCTTTCACCCAGAATGGAAATGAACTCAACACAGTCGAGGAACAACACAATGCGATTGAAAATATTTCTTGAATCAATGTCCTGTTCAGGGTGCTGAAATGTGGTAAGGTGACAAGAATTCCTACTGATCTGAATAAAAGCATAATCATACTGAATGAACTAAATGCACTCAAACACACTGAAATACTTAGGTGATATAAGTGTTCTCCTGGTTGGAAACTGACTGGAAAAAATGGATATTGTGCTTAATATTGCATTCTAAACGCCAGTGTTTAAGATGAGAACACTTATTGGCAAATCTAAATACCTAATGCTTAAGTTTTAAAACATGACGTTTAGGTTCTAAAAGTGTCACGTTTCATGGTATTACGGAAAACAAGCAATCTGTTTTTAAAACAACAAGAATAGCCCATTTCTAAATGGGGTCAAAAGCATGATTCATACTCTTTTTCGTTCCATGGCACTGTGTGCACATGTAGGCCTAAATGTCTTTACACATAACATTCACACATCTATGCAAAATACTAGGCTCCTGTCAATTGTATCGTTGCCATGTGCTAGGTAGATTCTCCCAAAACTCTTTGTTGTATGGCATTATAGGAGGACTGAATTGTTTGGAGTAGCGTGCCTTGGTAATCGGACGAGGGCGCACTCTATGAAATGGGGATGGAGATCCTACTTGCCTACGAAATGAAGTATGCAGGTATGTGAATTGTGAATAATGAAAACTGAGGGCAAAAACTCAAATATTCACGCATTATTGACTATAAACTATATATGCTAATTGCTATGACCAGGATAAAAAATACACCATGAGATGAAGGGGAAGGTAGGTTATACTTGTTTCTTTTATCAAGTTAAAGGAAATGGGGGGAACCCAATCTTTTTTTTATGTTTCTAAATACGAGATTCACCTCCATGATTCTCGTTCATGGGTACTGTGCATCATGGCTGGATAGGCTGCTCCCTCTAAATCCACCCATTATCAACTGCGTTATCGTTAAGACCTGCTTTTTGTGGTCTTAAAACTTCCCATTAGTGGTCCATAGAATTGTCACTTTGCGTTTGTTTTTAAAGACACACCTATTGCATACGTTTAGTAACATAGTCGACTACGTCTTTTTGGTCCAGTTGCTCCCTGACGACTCATATCTCCAATCATCAATCATATACATCTACCGTCAAAAGGTTTTGAACACCTAGTCCCGAGTGGCACAAGGTCTAAGGCACTGCATCTCAGTGCTAGAGGTGTCACTACAGACACCCTGGTTCGAATCCAGGCTGTATTACAACCGGCCGTGATTGGGAGTCCATAGGTCGGTGCACAATTGGCCCAGCGTCATCCGGGTTTGGCCGTGTGGGCCTCACTGTAAATAAGAATTGTGTACTTATTTAAAAAAAAAAAAAATTATGTTATTATTTTGTACATTGTAGAATAATAGTTAAGACATCAAAACTATAAAATAACACATATGTAATCATGTAGTAACCAAAAAACAATTATATTATCAGATTCTTCAAATATCCACCCTTTGCCTTGATGACAGCTTTGCACACTCTTGGCATTCTCTCAATCAGCTGAGAACCAGTTGAGAACCACAGGTTTATCCTACAGTATTCACACACCCATTTACACAAAAAGTATGTGGACCTTGACCTGCTTGTTGAACATCTCATTCCAAAATCATGGCATTATTTAACAGCCTACACTCTTCTGGGAAGGCTTTCCACTAGATGTTGGAACATTGCTGCGGGGACTTCCTTCCATTCAGCCACAAGAGCATAAGAGAGATGGGGACTGATGTTGGCGATTAGGCCTAGTCAGTGTGAAACAAAGGTGTTTGATGGGGTTGAGGTCAGGGCTCTTTGCAGCCAGTGAAGTTCTTCCACACCGATCTCGACAAACCATTTCTGTATGGACCTCGCTTTGTGCACATGCTGAAACTGTTTGGGACAAAGTTGGAAGCACAGAATCGTCTAGAATGTCATTGTATGTGTAGCATTAAGATTTCCCTTCACTGGAACTAAGGGGCCTAGCCCGAACCATGAAAAACAGCCCCAGACCATTTTCTCCCTCCACCAAACTTTACAGTTGGCACTATGCATTGGGGCAGGTTGCGTTCTGCTGCATCTGCCAAACCCAGATTGGTCCGCCGGACTGACAGATGGTAAAGCTGATTCATTACTCCAGAGAACGCGGTTTCCACTGCTCCAGAGTCCAATGCGGCGAGCTTTACACCACTCCAGCCACGCTTCGCATTGCCCATGGTGATCTTAGGCTTGTGTGGGCGCTCTCAGCCATGGAAACCCATTTCACAAAGCTCCCGAGGAACAGTTATTGTGCTGACGTTGTTTCCAGAGGCAGTTTCTTACTCGGTAATGTGTGTTGCAACCGTGGACAGAGGATTTTTACGCCTACGCATTTCAGTACTCGGCGGCCCCGTTCTGTAAGCTTGTGTGGCCTACACTTCGTGGCTGAGCCGTTGTTGCTCCTAGACGTTCTATACTTTACAATAACAGCACTTGCAGTGAATTTGAAATGACACACTAGATTGGAAAGGTGGAATCCTATGACCGTGCCACGTTGAAAGTCACTGAGCTCTTCAGTACAGGCCATTCTACTGCCAATGTTTGACTATGGAGATTGCATGGCTGTGTGCTCGATTTTATAACACTGGCAGCAACGGGTGTGGACAGAAATCCGAATCACTTTTGAAGGGGTGTCTTCATACTTTAGTGTACTTTATTTAGTGTTATATATAGTGGTATGTCATTCAGCTACCATCTGGATACTTTGTTAGTCAGTCAAGCTACAGTCCATATGTAGAGATGTCTTATAAAATGCCCAGTCATCCATGACTCAGTGTCACTCTGTCTATTTATAAACAGATCATGTCTGGAAGTCCCATTATGGGTTTATTACAGACTGTTCATAGAATCTGCCACAACCCGGGCAGGAAGGGAGCCGCTAGATGGGATATCCTGATTCTCCACAGACAGAAAGGATCAAAAGACATCTACCCTCCCATGTGGTTTGGATTTGCCCTGGGCTGGGGGTTGGGGTGTGGCGCTATGGGTGCTGGTCTAGACCCCTCGCCCTGTCCTGTCCAAGGCTGGGAGTAAATCAGTGGGGCAGACACATCCGAACTGCTCCATCTGGACCTGGTTATCTGGAACCAAGAGATGCTGTCAGTCAACACCGTCACCACTGACACAAAGAAAGGGATCTCTGGAAATGTATTTTATACAGAGATAGTTCCATTTCAAAGACTGTGAGAATTGTGTGTGTGTGTTAAGGGGGTTTTAAATGTGTGGGGGGGTGAGACTTTCAAATCAAATCTCATTTGGCACATGCCTAGTAAACAACAGGCGTAGACGAAAAGTGAAGTACTTACCTACGGGCCCTTCCCAACAATGGAGAGAAAATAAAAAAAAATAATAGAAAAAAATACATAATGAATAAAGATAACTAGGCTATATACACAGGGTACCAGTGACTGTGGGTGTGTGTGTGTGTTTTCAAAGTGTGTACATACTGTAAGTGCATGCCTGTAAATCTCGTGGTGTCTGTGTACGTGCGTCATTGGAAGTCTGCAGTTTATCCGAGTGGACATGAAAGCAGAAAAATTCACTCGAATGTTCTCGCCGTTCCTTTAGAACCATACAACACATTCAACTCACTCAGGAATGCTCGAGTGTTTACAAATGTTCGCTCAGTTCAAACAATACTGCTCTGTGCAAAGTTCAACACTTAACAATCTTCTCTCTTTGCCTGATTGAATAAAACCAAATGGAACATATTAATTCACAACGAGCCACTTCCATGTTTAAACAAAAGGAATGCGTTACATTTCTTTCAAGATGTGGGCTCTCTGCTCTGTTTCTTCCTGAAGGATTATTAGTCAAGAGTAGTCTTAATAAGTCACTTTGTGAACTGTGTTATCAGAACATTAAGGTCCATGAAATGTCTCACCAGTTCTTTATCTGTGTGGAGCGAGTGCAGCTGAACTTGGAGAGAGAGGAAGAGACAGAAATAGCAGAGGGTGTGTAGGCAGGGCGCTGACACCTGGCATGCATGAGGAAGCAGCAGCCTCCATTCCACTGGCCAGAGTATGGTTGAGAAACACTAAAGAGAACCAAGTCAGTGGCCCACATGCAAGTATACAGCCTTCTCCACCCTCTGCTATCCCGGGCCTCGCTGCCACTGCGGTAGTTCTACTCAGCAACCACAGAAAGAGAGCGAGTGAAGAAAAAAACATGAACTAGATGTAACAGCATTACTGTAAATCATTTGCGGAAAGAACTTATTTTCTAATTCACATGGGCACACTAAATTATGTTAAGTGTGTAGGCATTGGGACACTTTTAGCCGTTGACACTTCAAGCTGATTTTTATTTGTGAAGATGTTTTGCTTAGAGTCAAAGACAATTGACTCAAATCATATATATATACATTATTTTTACCATTTCTTCACAACGCTACGTGGATGCAGTTTGGGTTGCGGGTAGACATGACTTCACCTCGGACTGCAGGTGTTCCACAGCAGTTACGAGTTTGCTGACGCAAAGCTGCCCATGTGTTCATGACAGCCCCTTCTCCTTCATTCAGGCAAAGGCTTTGTCTGGGTCGTATTCATTAGGGCGCACCATAGCAAAATGTTTAAAGTGTCGTGCAATGGAAAATGGAAGAGCATTTGTAATTGGACAGGTGTATGTAGTCCCTCCTGTTTCAGTTTGTTTTCTTCTGTTTGCTGCCAAATGAATATGACCCTGCTGTTTTGTAATGTCTTTATAGTCCTATCTACCTGATGAGTGGAAGACAATAACAACCCTGTGAGATCAGATGACTCAGGTCTTCAGGCAGACAGATATTTCTCATTTTGGACCAAAATGAGACACAATACAGAGATGCCAAGAAAGATATGTAGAAAGCTAACAAGTTGCGTATCTGCTTTTGTGTGTAATATACAGATTACCATAATTGTTGTCTTACCTTGCACCCACAATAGCGTAACTGTGTCAAATTAAGGGCTGATCTGAGAAATGGTGATCACAAAATGAACGAAGACATGCACATCATAAAAGGGTTTGGGGGGGGGGGGAGACAGAAACCCACAAAATTGTAACATCCCTCTTTAAATGGTTTATTCCTCTAATGGTCCCTGTGTGCTCTGCGATAGTGGTCCCAGCAGGTGAGCTTTCTCAAAGTCAGTTCTGTAGGCGCACCTGGTGGTAAAGTTTGGATCACAACGAAAAGCACCCCTTGTCAAATTGACTTCTCTTATGTTTCGTGAGTGTACAGTAGGTAAAAAAAACGTAGATTAAAAATATAGACTATTCACATTTCTGAGGAATTATGAGTAGATTATTCCAACAGAAATATTTTAGAAATCAAAAAAGACCAACAAATATTTTGTAGTCATGGTTTAAAAGATAATGCAATTAAAGATGTATTGTTCAGCAAAATGCTGAAAAGTCTAATCAAATTGTATTGGTCACATACACATGGTAGCAGATGTTATTGCGAGTGCAGCGAAATGCTTATGCTTCTAGTTCCGACAGTGCAGCAAGTATCTAACATGTAATCTAACAATTCACAACAACTACTAATACACACAAATTAAGTAAAGAACGGACTAAGAGTATATACATATAAATAAATGGATGAGCAATGACAGAGGGCATAGGCAAGATGCAATAGATGGTATAAAATCAAGTATATACTACAAAGTGAAGAAAACCCTTTCCAAAGGTGAACCCTTTGGAATTACCTGGATTTCTGCATAAATAGGTCATAAAATTAAATCTGAGTCAAAATTAAATCTAAGTCACAACAACAAACAAACACAGTCTGCTTAAAACTAATAACACACAAACAATTATACGTTTTCATGTCTTTATTGAACACACCGGTAAACAGTCACAGTGGAGGGTGGGAAAGTATGTGAACCCTTGGATTTAATAACTAGTTGACCTCCTTTGGCAGCAATAACCTCAACCAAACGTTTCCTGTAGTTGCGGATCAGACCTGCACAACGGTCAGGAGGAATTTTGGACCATTCATCTTTACAAAACTGTTTCAGTTCAGCAATATTCTTAGGATTTCTGGTGTGAACCGCTCTCGAGGTCATGCCACAGCATTTTAAATCGGGTAGAAGTCAGGACTCTGACTGGGCTACTTCGGAGGAGTTGTTTTCTTCTGTTTGAAGCCATTCTGTTGTTTGATTTACTGTGTTTTTGGGTCGTTGTCCTGTTGCATCACTTCTGTCGAGCTTCAATTGGCGACAGATAGCCTTAACATTCTCCTGCCAAAATGTCTTGATAAACTTGGGAATTCATTTTTCAGTCATAGCAAGATGTCCAGGCCCTGAGGCAGCAAAGCAGCCCCAAAACCATGATGCTCCCTCCACCATACTTTACAGTTGGGATGAGGTTTTGATGTTGGTGTCTGTGCCATTTTTCTCCACACATAGTGTTGTGTGTTCCTTCCAAACAACTCAACTTCAGTTTAGTTTGTCCACAGAATACTTTGCCAGAAGCGCTGTGGAACATCCAGCTGCTCTTTGCTAACTTCAGATGTGCAGCAATGTTTTTGTGGACAGCAGTGGCTTCTTCCGTGGTGTCCTCCCATGAACACCATCTTGTTTAGTGTTTACGTATCGTAGACTCTCAACAGAGATGTTAGCATGTTCCAGAGATTTCTGTAAGTCTTAGCTGACACTCTAGGATTCTTCTTAACCTCATTGAGCATTCTGCGCTGTGTGTTGTGTGTGTGTGTGTGCCGTGCGTGAGACAGATACATAGATGCAATGCCACATGCAGCCATAAACACTGAGGGGCAGTGGTGTCTTTAGTCACAGCATTGAATTTGCTTTCTCAGGAGACTCCAGAGATACAGTATCAATCAAACACTTGTCGGGGAGCTGTCAGAAGAATTTTACTGTCAAACATGCATTTTAACTGCCATTTCTGATTCATCATGTTGACCTATGTATTGACACAGCTTGATGGTCTATAGTTTGATGACATGTAGTTGTGACCCATACACGCTAGTTTATAATTCGACAGAGGGCACGGACTATTCTCGTCCTGGTCCATTGTGGATTGATGCTACAGTTTATTAAAAAACATAGACTACAGTAACAAGTAATAGCAACAGTTAAAAAAAAAAAAATCCAGTGGTTACTCAATAGCCTATGTTCGGAGTGTTGGCAGTCAACATTTTCGTAATTGTCTTCAACAAGCCTAGCCTATATGTCTTTACGCTTCGCACTTCCCTTCAAATAAAATAAAACTAAGCTCACGTAAATTGTATTGTATGTGTGACGCACACAGTAAGCAAAATATACACAGGCTTGTGACATACATTTGCTGCCGGTAGCAACTAAATTAGCCTCAAACTCCGTGTGTGTTTAAAGTAATCGGTTGAAGGACATACAGGACATACATCTGGTGAGATAAAAGCAAGTATTGGTATACGATTACGTTTTGGGAAAAAATGATATCTCCACGAAGATCACCATACTCCAATTGACTATAATGGGGGATCTTGTTTTCTGGACACAATTGTCTGAAGTAGCACGGTCYGCCTTGAACATGAAATCCTTAATGCGAGGGGGCAGTCGTTCTCCCCTGATCCAACCATTTACAGATTGGATTCATTTAGAAACGTTTGAGTTCTTTATCTTTGTATAGCACAAGTTCAATTAATTAATCAATGTGCATGAGGAAACTGATATTAAAACAAACTATTCTAGAAATGAACCTGCCACAAAGCATGCTGGAAAATATGATAATGAGGCCCCTTCCATGTCTTTTCACTCAGAGTTAATGGAAATGAACTCCACACAGTCGAGGAACAACACGATGCGATTGAAAATATTTCTTGAATCAAATGTCCTGTTCAGTTGTGCTGAAATGTTGGTAAGGTGACAGACATTCCTTTAGTCTAATGACTAAATGCACTCTAAACAAGACGATGGGAAAGTAAACACAAAATCTGAATACTTAGGTGATATAAGTGTTCTCCTGGTTGGAAACTGACTGGAAAAATGGAATATTGTGTTTAATATTGCATTCTAAACGCCAGTGTTTAAGATGAGAACACTTATTGGCAAATCTAAATACCTAATGCTTAAGTTTTAAACASTGACGTTTAGGTTCTAAAAGTGTCACGTTTCATGGTATTACGGAAAACAAGCAATCTGTTTTTTAAAACAACAAGAATAYGCCCATTTCTAAATGGGGTCAAAAGCATGATTTCATACTSYCTTTTSTCGTTCCATGGCACTGTGTGCACATGTAGGCCTAAATGTCTTWACACATAACATTCACACATCTATGCAAAATACTAGGCTCCTGTCAATTGTATCGTTGCCMATGTGCTAGGTAGATTCTCCCCAAAACTCTGTTGTTGATATGGCATTATAGGAGGACTGAATMGTTTGGAGTAGCGTGCCTTTGGTAATCGGACGAGGGGCACTCTATGAAATGGGGATGGAGATCCTACTTSCCTACGAAATGAAGTATGCAGGTATGTGAATTGTGAATAATGAAAAAGGATGAGGGCAAAAACCTTCAAAATATTTCAACGCAGTCTCAGTTGACTATTTAAAACCCCTTTATTCATATGCTAATTGACTATGACCAGGATAAAAATATACACCTATGAGATGAAGGGGAAGGTAGGTTATACTTGTTTCTTTTTATCAAGTTAAAGGAAATGGGGGGAACCCAATCTTTTTTTWATGTTTCTAAATACGAGATTCACCTCCATGATCTCTCGTTCATGGGTACTGTGCATCATGGCTGGATAGGCTGTGCTTCCGCTCTCAAAATCCAAGCCATTATCAACTGCGTTATCGTTAAGACCTGCMTTTTGTGGGTCTTAAAACTTCCCATTAGTGGTCCATGAAATTGTCACTTTTGCGTTTGTTTTTAAAGACACACTTCATATTTGTGCAAGCGAACTGATGTTAGATAGGTAACCCACTAAGCATTTTCCGACGGCTACGTCTTTTTTTGGTCCTGCCCGGACCGGCCTTGATTCAGTCCGGACCATATTTGGCCCAAACACAGACGTCTATGATTGGTTCAGATTTGGTCTGGTCCGGACCAAATCTA
Organism: Salvelinus sp. IW2-2015; assembly: GCF_002910315.2. Classification (NCBI taxonomy): domain Eukaryota; kingdom Metazoa; phylum Chordata; class Actinopteri; order Salmoniformes; family Salmonidae; genus Salvelinus; species Salvelinus sp. IW2-2015. The sequence goes on along the minus strand of NC_036865.1, from coordinate 5,856,127 downwards.
ATCCAATCATATACATCTACCGGTCAAAAGGTTTTGAACACCTAGTCCCGAGTGGCACAARGGTCTAAGGCACTGCATCTCAGTGCTAGAGGTGTCACTACAGACACCCTGGTTCGAATCCAGGCTGTATTACAACCGGCCGTGATTGGGAGTCCCATAGGTCGGTGCACAATTGGCCCAGCGTCATCCGGGTTTGGCCGGTGTAGGCCTTCACTGTAAATAAGAATTTGTACTTATTTAAAAAAAAAAAAAAAATGTTTAGTATTTTGTACATTGTAGAATAATAGTTAAGACATCAAAACTATAAAATAACACATATGTAATCATGTAGTAACCAAAAAACGAATAAAAATATATTTTAGATTTCAGATTCTTCAAATATCCACCCTTTGCCTTGATGACAGCTTTGCACACTCTTGGCATTCTCTCAATCAGCTGAGAACCAGTTGAGAACCACAGGTTTATTCTACAGTATTCACACACCCATTTACACAAAAGTATGTGGACACCTGCTTGTTGAACATCTCATTCCAAAATCATGGGCATTATTTAACAGCCTACACTCTTCTGGGAAAGCTTTCCACTAGATGTTGGAACATTGCTGCGGGGACTTCCTTCCATTCAGCCACAAGAGCATTAGAGAGATGGGGACTGATGCTGGGCGATTAGGCCTAGTCAGTGTGGAACAAAGGTGTTTGATGGGGTTGAGGTCAGGGCTCTTTGCAYGCCAGTGAAGTTCTTCCACACCGATCTCGACAAACCATTTCTGTATGGACCTCGCTTTGTGCACATGCTGAAACTGTTGGGACAAAGTTGGAAGCACAGAATCGTCTAGAATGTCATTGTATGRTGTAGCATTAAGATTTCCCTTCACTGGAACTAAGGGGCCTAGCCCGAACCATGAAAAACAGCCCCAGACCATTYTTCCTCCTCCACCAAACTTTACAGTTGGCACTATGCATTGGGGCAGGTTGCGTTCRCCTGGCATCTGCCAAACCCAGATTGGTCCGTCGGACTGACAGATGGTAAAGCYTGATTCATTACTCCAGAGAACGCGTTTCCACTGCTCCAGAGTCCAATYGCGGCGAGCTTTACACCACTCCAGCCAACGCTTCGCATTGCACATGGTGATCTTAGGCTTGTGTGCGGCTACTCAGCCATGGAAACCCATTTCACAAAGCTCCCGAGGAACAGTTATTGTGCTGATGTTGTTTCCAGAGGCAGTTTCTTACTCGGTAATGTGTGTTGCAACCGTGGACAGAGGATTTTTACGCACTACGCATTTCAGTACTCGGCGGCCCCGTTCTGTAAGCTTGTGTGGCCTAACACTTCGTGGCTGAGCCGTTGTTGCTCCTAGACGTTCTATACTTTACAATAACAGCACTTGCAGTTGACCGGGGCAGCTCTAGCAGTGCAGAAATTTGAACAACTGACTTGTTGGAAAGGTGGAATCCTATGACCGTGCCACGTTGAAAGTCACTGAGCTCTTCAGTACAGGCCATTCTACTGCCAATGTTTGACTATGGAGATTGCATGGCTGTGTGCTCGATTTTATACACCTGGCAGCAACGGGTGTGGCAGAAACTTCCACTCATTTGAAGGGGTGTCCTCATACTTTAGTGTACTTTATTTAGTGTATATATAGTGTATGTCATTCAGCTACCATCTGGATACTTTGTTAGTCAGTCAGCTACAGTCCATATGTAGAGATGTCTTATAAAATGCCCAGTCATCCATGACTCAGTGTCCATCTGTCTTATTATAAACAGATCATGTCTGGAAGTCCCATTATGGGTTTATTACAGACTGTTCATAGAATCTGCCACAACCCGGGCAGGAAGGGAGCCGCTAGATGGGATATCCTGATTCTCCCACAGGACAGATCAAAAGGACATCTAAACCTCTCCCATGTGGTTTGGATTTGCCCTGGGCTGGGGGTTGGGGTGTGGCGCTATGGGTGCTGGTCTAGACCCCTCGCCCTGTCCTGTCCAAGGCCTGGGAGTAAATCAGTGGGGCAGACACATCCGAACTGCTCCATCTGGACCTGGTTATCTGGAACCAAGAGATGCTGTCAGMCAACACCGTCACCACTGACACAAAGAAAGGGATCTCTGGAAATGTATTTTATACAGAGATAGTTCCATTTCAAGACTGTGAGAATGTGTGTGTGTGTTAAGGGGGTTTTAAATGTAAATGTTAAGGGGTGGGGGGGTGAGACTTTCAAATCAAATCTCATTTGGCACATGCCTAGTAAACAACAGGCGTAGACGAAAAGTGAAGTACTTACCTACGGGCCCTTCCCAACAATGGAGAGAAAAATAAATAAAATAATAGAAAAGAAATACATAATGAATAAAGATAACTAGGCTATATACACAGGGTACCAGTGACTGTGGGTGTGTGTGTGTGTGTGTATGTGTGTGTTTCAAAGTGTGTACATACTGTAGATGCATGCCTGTAAATCTCGTGTGTCTGTGTACGTGCGTCATTGGAAGTCTGCAGTTTATCCGAGTGGACATGAAGCAGAAAAATTCACTCGAATGTTCTCGCCGTTCCTTTCAGAACCATACAACACATTCAACTCACTCAGGAATGCTCGAGTGTTATACAAATGTTCGCTCAGTTCAAACAATACTGCTCTGTGCAAAGTTCAACCACTTAACAATCTTCTCTCTTTGCCTGATTGAATAAAACCAAATGGAACATATTAATTCACAACGAGCCACTTCCATGTTTAAACAAAAGGAATGCGTTACATTTCTTTCAAATGATGTGGCTCTCTGCTCTGTTCTTCCTGAAGGATTATTAGTCAAGAGTAGTCTTAATAAGTCACTTTGTGACTGTGTTATCAGGAACATTAAGGTCCATGAAATGTCTCACCAGTTCTTTATCTGTGTGGAGCGAGTGCAGCTGAACTTGGGAGAGAGAGGAAGAGACAGAAATAGCAGAGGGTGTGTAGGCAGGGCGCTGACCACTGGCATGCATGAGGAAGCAGCAGCCTCCATTCCACTGGCCAGAGTATGGTTGAGAAACACTAAAGAGAACCAAGTCAGTGGCCCACATGCAAGTATACAGCCCTTCTCCACCCTCTGRTATCCCGGGCCTCGCTGCCACTGRGGTAGTTCTACTCAGCAACCACAGAAAGAGAGCGAGTGAGAGAAAAACATGAACTAGATGTAACAGCATTACTGTAAATCATTTGCGGAAAGAACATTATTTTCTCAATTCACATGGGCACACTAAATTATGTTAAGTGTGTTGGCATTGGGACACTTTTAGCCGTTGACACTTCAAGCTGATTTTTTTTTATTTGGAAGATGTTTTGCTTAGAGTCAAAGACAATTAGCTCAAATCATATATATATACATTATTTTTACATTTCTTCACAACGCTACGTGGATGCAGTTTGGGTTGCGGGTAGACATGACTTCACCTCGGACTGCAGGTGTTCCACAGCAGTTAACGAGTTATGCTGACGCAAAGCTGCCCTCGTGTTCATGACAGCCCCTTCTCCTTCATTCAGGCAAGGCTTTGTCTGGGTCGTATTCATTAGGGCGCACCATAGCAAAATGTTTTAAAGTGTCGTGCAATGGAAAATGGAAGAGCATTTGTAATTGGACAGGTGTATGTAGTCCCTCCCTGTTTCAGTTTGTTTTCTTCTGTTTGCTGCCAAATGAATATGACCCTGCTGTTTTGTAATGTCTAATTAAGTCCTATCTACCTGATGAGTGGAGACAMAACAACCCTGTGAGATCAGATGACTCAGGTCTTCAGGCAGACAGATATTTCTCATTTTGGACCAAAATGAGACACAATACAGAGATGCCAAGAAAGATATGTAGAAASCTAACAAGTTGCGTATCTGCTTTGTGTGTAATATCAGATTACCATAATTGTTGTCTTACCTTGCACCCACACATAGCGTAACTGTGTCAAATTAAGGGCTGATCTGAGAAATGGTGATCACAAAATGAAAGACATGCACATCATAAAAGGGTTTGGGGGGGGGGGAGACAGAAACCCACAAAATTGTAACATCCCTCTTTAAATGGTTTATTCCTCTAAGGTGTCCTGTGTGCTCTGCGATAGTGGTCCCAGCAGGTGAGCTTTCTCAAAGTCAGTTCTGTAGGCGCCACCTGGTGGTAAAGTTTGGACTACAACGAAAAGCACCCCTTGTCAATTTGACTTCTCTCTTATGTTTCGTGAGTGTACAGTAGGTAAAAAAAAAACGTAGATTAAAATATAGACTATTCACATTTCTGAGGAATTATGAGTAGATTATTCCAACAGAAATMATTTTAGAAATCAAAAAGACCAACAAATATTTGGTAGTCATGGTTTAAAAGATAATGCAATTTAAAGATGTATTGTTCAGCAAAATGCTGAAAAGTCTAATCAAATTGTATTGGTRACATACACATGGTAGCAGATGTTATTGCGAGTGCAGCGAAATYCTTATGCTTCTAGTTCCGACAGTGCAGCAGTATCTAACATGTAATCTAACAATTKCACAACAACTASCTAATACACACAAATTAAGTAAAYGAACGGACTAAGAGTATATACATATAAATAAATGGATGAGCAATGACAGAGRGGCATAGGCAAGATGCAATAGATGGTATAAAATACAGTATATACATACAGTGMRAAGAAAAACCCTTTCCAAAGGTGAACCCTTTGGAATTACCTGGATTTCTGCATAAATAGGTCATAAAATTAAATCTGAGTCAAAATTAAATCTAAGTCACAACAACAAACAAACACAGTCTGCTTAAACTAATAACACACAAACAATTATACGTMTTCATGTCTTTATTGAACACACCGRGTAAACAGTCACAGTGGAGGGTGGGAAAGTATGTGAACCCTTGGATTTAATAACTAGTTGACCCTCCTTTGGCAGCAATAACCTCAACCAAACGTTTCCTGTAGTTGCGGATCAGACCTGCACAACGGTCAGGAGGAATTTTGGACCATTCATCTTTACAAAACTGTTTCAGTTCAGCAATATTCTTAGGATTTCTGGTGTGAACCGCTCTCGAGGTCATGCCACAGCATTTTAAATCGGGTAGAAGTCAGGACTCTGACTGGGCRACTTCGGAAGGAGTGTTTTCTTCTGTTGAAGCCATTCTGTTGTTGATTTACTGTGTTTTGGGTCGTTGTCCTGTTGCATCACTTCTGTCGAGCTTCAATTGGCGGACAGATAGCCTTACATTCTCCTGCAAAATGTCTTGATAAACTTGGGAATTCATTTTTCAGTCATAGCAAGATGTCCAGGCCCTGAGGCAGCAAAGCAGCCCCAAACCATGATGCTCCCTCCACCATACTTTACAGTTGGGATGAGGTTTTGATGTTGGTGTGCTGTGCCATTTTTTCTCCACACATAGTGTTGTGTGTTCCTTCCAAACAACTCAACTTCAGTTTAGTTTGTCCACAGAATACTTTGCCAGAAGCGCTGTGGAACATCCAGCTGCTCTTTTGCTAACTTCAGATGTGCAGCAATGTTTTTTGTGGACAGCAGTGGCTTCTTCCGTGGTGTCCTCCCATGAACACCATACTTGTTTAGTGTTTGACGTATCGTAGACTCGTCAACAGAGATGTTAGCATGTTCCAGAGATTTCTGTAAGTCWTTAGCTGACACTCTAGGATTCTTCTTAACCTCATTGAGCATTCTGCGCTGTGTGTTTGTGTGTGTGTGTGTGCGTGCGTGCGTGAGACAGATACATAGATGCAATGCCACATGCAGCCATAAACACTGAGGGGCAGTGGTGTCTTTAGTCACAGCATTGAATTTGCTTTCTCAGGAGACTCCAGAGATACAGTATCAATCAAACACTTGTCAGGAGCTGTCAGAAGAATTTACTGTCAAACATGCCATTTTAACGTGCCATTTCTGATTCATCATGTTGGACCTATGTTATTGACACAGCTTGATGGTCTATAGTTTGATRGACATGTAGTTGTGACATACACYCTYATATTTAATAATAATATTTTCATGTAGAAGCTAACAGTGTTCCATTGGTTGATGCTTGAGTAATACAACATGCAGCCCTGTGACACACGGGAGCTGAAAAAGTCTGACAAATCACATCATATCATAGGCAGGGGTGGCATGGGGCGACCTGCCACGCCAAGCTGTGCCAAGCTGTGCAGTGGGCGAGAGGGTCGGGATTACACGCATGATGTTCTCCAGTAATGGAGAGATGGCAAATAAACACACCATTCCTTGGGTCATGTGACACACAGAATCAGGGCCCCTAATGCGAATCTACTGTAGTGTCTGGATGTGGCAGTTAAAACAAGATCTTAGACATTGGACCCACTGTGCTCTGTGGGAACTCCTACATCTATGTGAATAAAGATGTCAAAACATGCATTTTGCCATAGGTTAGATCTTTGCATACGCCAAACCCAGATTCGTTMAATTAATTAATGGACATTTCTTTTGTAGGGTTTGATACCTTTTTCGTTAGGGAAAATCAAGTTTGTCATTTTAAAGTGGAAATTTCTAACTTTAGAAGCCTTTTTAAACCTATAATATGCTACAAGTTTGCATTTCATGCCCTGCAGGACAATTCTCAGCAACAAAAGAGTAATCAAATGAAGTTCCTACATCTGTAAAAAAAAAAAAAAAAAATGATATCGCAGATCCATCAATCAAGAGACCATCAAATGTCAAAGTATCTAAAACCTCCTCTGCCTTTGTGCTAAAGTTAATGTTTCTGCTGCTTAGATACATACTGTATATGACATTAAAAATCAAGTTTTTTTTTTATGCTGATTTTTGTTTTGGTACTGGTTGATCTAGCAACTGTACCCAACAAGCAGCTTTAAAGTAAGGCTAAGATCATTGAGTTTGTTAAGATACTGATGCCCTTTGCAACCACATACCTATGTGAGAGTGGATTCTCGGCCCTCACTAGCATGAAAACTAAATACAGGCACAGACTGTGTGTGGAAAATGATTTAAGACAGACTCTCTCCAATACAACCCAACATTGTAGAGTTATGTGCATCCTTTCAAGCACACCCTTCTCATTAACCTGTAGTGAGGTATTCACAATTTTCGATAAACAAATAAAGTTTTATATGTAAGATGGCTAAATAAAGAGCATTATTATTAGCAGTATTATTATAGCTGTCCCACAACCCATAGCGCATGCGCAGCATAGCTTTTTTGTCTTCTACCAAACCAATACCTAACCAATCAGGTGGTTGTTCAACGAAACAAAGCTTCAGACYTCATTGATCACGTGCTCCTGATAAAATAATACAGGCATCAGCACACTGCTTCAGAGTACACTGCTTAGCGATTTCGACGCATGCCTCGGAGCTCAGGTATCAAATGTAACATCACTAGTAGATCTCCGACAATTGTGATGAGGAATATGTCTGGGGAAGGGGATAAAGCTGGCCGTCCGACCAAATTGAGCAACCGGGCAAGAAGAACCATGGTCAGGGAGGTGACCAAGAATCCAATGACCACTCTGACAGAACTACAGACTTCCTTGGCTGAGATGGTAGAACCTGCCYAAAGGACAATGATCTCTACAGCACTTCAACAATCTTGGCTTTATGGGAGAGTGGCCAGATGGAAGTCACCCCTGAGAAAAWGGCACGACAGCACGCCTGGAGTTTGCAAAAAGGCATGTGAAAGACTCTGAGATTGTAAGTCAACAGATTCTGTGGTCTGATGAGACAACAATTGAATTCTTTGGCCTGAATGCAAAGCGCTATGTCTGGAGAAAACCAGGCACAGCTCATCACCCGTTTAACACCTTCCCTACCGTGAAGCATGGTGGTGGCAGTATCATGCTAGGGGGATGCTTTTAAAAGGCATGGATTGGGAGACTGGTAAGGATAGAGGAAACAATAAATAGACCCAAATACAGGCAAATCCTCGATGAGAACCTACTTCAGAGTGCAAACAACCTTAGACTGGGGCGAAGATTTGCATTCCAACAATGACCCCAAGCATACAGCCAAAGCAATGCTGGAATGGCTTCCGAACAAGAATGTGAAAGTCCTTGAGTGGCCCAGCCAAAGCCCAGACTTGAATCCCATTGAAAATCTGTGGAAAGACTTGAAGATTGCTGTTCAACGCTGCTCCATAAATCCAGATGTTGCAAAGCTGTTACAGACATACCCAAGATGACTCAAAGCTGTAATTGCTGCCAAATGTGCTTCTACAAAGTATTGACTCATGGTGTGTTTTTTTTTTCTAAAAACATTATGGGGTATTGTGTGTAGTGAGGGAAAAAATGGATTTAATACATTTTGAATTCAGACTGTAACACAACAAAATGTGGAATATGTCAAGGGGTATAATCATTTTCTGAAGGCACTGAACATCTACCTGATATGTTGGAAAAATAGAAAACAAATTCGATTTTTTTTTTTACCCTTCCCCGGGGTACGCGCAATGCCGTCGGGGGTACGCCAAATACACATGTGATTCACATTTATACATATTCTTCACATTTTCAAACAGTCCATTTATATATATTTTTTACTTTAAGGTTAAGCTAGACATCAATGGAATGAATGAGTGTGAGCATGCTTTCTCCCAAACACAGAGAGGGGGAAATAGAGATAATAAAATATCTGTGGTGATACAACACCTGCCTGGCACATCCTTATGGCTAAATGAATACCTTCGTTACATGGCAGGCAAGTGATGCTGAAGTGATTGGTCAACTGAGGTAACCCACCTAATGTAAGTCGGTGAAACCCCAATATGTGATTCTGAGGCGGGATTTTCAACCTGAAAGTTTGTGGTCTCTCACCYGGCGACTGATAGCAATGGCTGAATTATTCATCCTCTTACATGTGTATCATTTGACAACAGTTATGAGCCTATTTCTGTGCATGAGGCGAATCCGACTGCTTTCTCTCCCCGTCAGTGGCATGAGGCCTTGGCCGGCTGCCTGCCGTTGGCGGATAATAAATGTCTGTTGACGATGGCCCCTTATCTGCGGACTTTGACCCGATGGAGGCGAGGCCACGGCTAGATGCCTCTCTTCTTATCGGTCCATCTGCGTCTGTGGGGCAAGTCCAAGGCCAGGCTTTTTCTTTTTTTTTACGCCATGCCTCTGAGTTTCAGGTGGGGGTTTTGTTCCCTCAGGCTGGAAGAATGCAGGCTGTGGGCCTGGAACAATACTCTAGTGCAGTGGATCCCTACCTTTTTATAGTCCCGTACCCCTTCAAACATTCAACCTCCAGCTGCATACCCCCTCTAGCACCAGGGTCAGCGCACTCTCAAACGCTGTTTTTTTGCCATCATTGTAAGCCTGCCACACACACACTATACAATACATTTATTAAACATAAGAATGAGTGTGAGTTTGTCACAACCCGGGCTTGTGGGAAGTGACAAAGAGCTCTTATAGGTCCAGGGCACAAATAATAATAATCAATAATTTTGCTCTAAATTATTTTTACCAGCAAGTGCCACTAGTGTACACTGTTGATCAAAGCCTCGAGTAGTGAACCTATTTACGACACAATTGTCTTTCTAAATCATGTCCAAACAATTGAATTGGCCACAGGTGGACTCCAATCAAGTCATAGTGACATCTCAAGGATGATCAAAGGAAATTGGATGCACCTGAGTTAAATTTGGAGTGCCGTAGCAAATGGGTATGAATACTTACAGTACTGTACCAGTCAAAAGTTGGGACACACCTATTCATTCCCGGGTTTTTCTTTATTTTTACATTGTAGAATAATAGTGAAGACATCAAAACTATGAAATAACACACATGGAATCATGTAGTAAGCAAAAAGGTGTTAAYGAAATCAAAATATATTTTATATTTGAGATTCTTCAGCGTAGTCACCCTTTGCCTTGATGACAGCTTTGCACACTCTTGACATTCTATCAACCAGCTTCATGAGGTTGTCACCTGGAATGCACTTCAATTAACAGGTGTGCCCTGTTAAAAGTTACTTTGTGTAATTTCTTTCCTTCTWAATGCGTTTGAGCCATTCAGTTGTGTTGTGACACGGTTGGGGTGGTATACAGAAGATAGCCCTATTTGGTGAAAGACCAAGTCCATATTATGGCAAAAACAGCTCAAATAAGCAAAGAGAAATGACAGTCCATCATTACTTTAACACATGAAGGTCAGTCAATACGGAACATTTCAAGAACTTTGAAAGTTCCTTCAAGCGCAGTCTCAAAAATCATCAAGCGCTATGATGAAACTGACTGCCACAGGAAAGGAAGAGCAAGAGTTACCTCTGCTGCAGAGGGTAAGTTCATTAGAGTTACCAGCCTCAGAAATTGCAGCCCAAATAAATGCTTCACAGAGTTCAAGTAACAGACACATCTCAACATCAACTGTTCAGAGAAGACTGCATGAATCATGCCTTCATGGTCGAYTTGCTGCAKAGAAACCACTACTAAAGGACACCAATAAGAAGAAGAGACTTGCTTGGGRCAAGAAACACYAGCAATGGACATTAGACTGGTGGAAATCTGTCCTTTGGTCTGATGAGTACAAATCTGAGATTTTTGGTTCCAACCGCCGTGTCTTTGTGAGACGCAGAGTGGGTGAACGGATGATCTCCACATGTATGGTTCCCACCGTGAAGCATGGCGGATGAGGTGTGATGGTGTGGGGGTGCTTTGCTGGTGACACTGTCTGTGATTTATTTAGAATTCAAGGCACACTTAACCAGCATGGCTACCACAGCATTCTGCAGCAATATACCATCCAATCTGGTTTGCGCTTAGTGGGACTATCGTRTTTTTCAACAGGACAATGACCCAACACACCTCCAGGYTGTGTAAGGGCTATTGAGATGGTTTGGGATGAGTTGGACCGCAGAGTGAAGGAAAAGCAGCCAACACCTGCTCAGCATATGTGGGAACTCCTTCAAGACTGTTGGAAAAGCATTCCAGGTGAAGTTGGTTGAGAYAATGCCAAGAGTATGCAAAGCTGTCATGAAGGCAAAGTGTGGTTACTTTGAAACATTTTGGAAAACACTTTTTTGGTTACTACATCATTCCATATGTGTTATTTCATAATTTTGATGTATTCACTAGTATTCTACAATGTAGAAAATAGTACAAATAAAGAAAAACCCTTGAATGAGTAGGTGTGTACAAACTTTTGACTGGTACTGTATGTAAATTAGGTATTTCAGTATTTCAATTAATTTGCAAACATTTCTAAATGTGTAGATGGGGGAATTGTTTTATTTTTAACCATTTTGAATTCAGCCTRTAACACAACAAAATGTAGAATAAGTCAAGGGGTATGAATACTTTCTGAAGGCACTGTACACAGTATACTACTCACACACTTTGTTTGTATTGCATATTTTAAATATTTACCTGAATTCCTCACCAAAACAGTTGCAATAAAGGGAGAACCATGCACAATAGTGATCATTTTGATTAACCTTCTATTACAGAATACTTGTAGAAATGGTATTTGCATACCAAATTATATATTTTAAAAAGTGTTAAAAATCCATGTTGTTACTACGTTGTTCATCTCTATTGTTCTCTGTAAAATGTTCAATGTTGATTGTATGATTCTGAAACGTGTTGATTGATTTACTTATGCATCTAATTAATTATGTTGTTTGATGTTTAAATGATCACATTACCTATTTTATCTTGACAAAATAACAGGTGTTTCGTTATCAATCATAGAAATAAATGGAGGACTCTAGATGGATATAACTCATTTTTAGTATAGACATTGCCATTGAGGGCTTCCACCATTTAAAAGTAGTCAACTGGGTGGGGATTTCTTTCTTTTTACTTTTTGGAATATGTGTGRATTGTTTGTATTGCTACATATTAAGGCACGTTTGGAACTACAAACAAAAGCATTTTCGCTGTACCTGCAATAACATATGCAAATCTGTGTGCCTGACCAATAAACGTATAATATTGTATAGTACAGTATAGTTCAGTAGCACACAGTACGTTACAGTCCAGGACATTATACACACCTATGTTATGGCCAAATAGATTGGGCTCTTGAAGGGTTTGAGCCCCCCTGCTGGCTATGCATCTCAATATCTACACTTTTCCCTGAAGTGTGCACTTGTCCACTACCCACATGATAAGCTCGGTTGGTAGAGCAAGGCGCATGCAACTTTTAAATGGAGATAYCCTCAATGGTGCTGCCGAGCTGTTACAGATGCCAAAATGGCACAGATACAAAGATGAGACCACTATATATCTCTATGCTGTCAATTGTTTCGGTTGTGACCGTTTTGGTTTGGACAATTTTGACTCTTTTTACTTTAAAAGTAACCCCATAGTTAACACATGACTGGATCTCTTTAATTTGGACAAATGTACAGTGGCTTGTGAAAGTATTCACTCCCTTGGCATTTTTCCTATTTTGTTGCCTTGGAATTCAAATGGATTTTTTGCCTACCACTTTGAAGATGCTAAATATTTGTTTTATTGTGAAACAAACAAGAAATAAGACTAATAAACAGAAAACGTCAGCATGCATAACTATTCACTATACAAAGTCAATACTTTGTAGAGCCACCTTTTGCAGCAATTACAGCTGCATTCTCTTGGGGTATGTCTCTATAAGCTTGGCACATCTAGCCACTGGGATTTTTGCCAATTTTTCAAGGCAAAACTGCTCCAGCTCCTTCAAGTTGGATGGGTTCCACTGTTGTACAGCAATCTTTAAGACATACCACAGATTCTCAATTGGATTGAGGTCTGGGCCTTGACTAGGCCATTCCAAGACATTTAAATGTTTCCCCTTAAACCACTCAAGTGTTCCTTTAGCAGTATGCTTAGGGTCATTGTCCTGCTGGAAGGTGAACCTTCGTCCCAGTCTCAAATCTCCGGAAGACAAACAGGTTTCCCTCAAGAATTTCCCTGTATTTACCACCATCCATCATTCCTTCAATTCTGACCAGTTTCCCAGTCCCTGCTGATGAAAAACATCCCCACAGCATGGTGCTGCCACCATGTTGTTCTCGGGGTGATGAGAGGTGTTGGGTTTGCGCCAGACATAGCATTTTCCTTGATGGCCAAAAAGCTCAATTATAGTCTCATCTGACCAGAGTACCTTATTCCATATGTTTGGGGAGTCTCCCACATGTCTTTTGGCGAARACCAAATGGGTTTGCTTATTTTTTTCTTTAAGCAATGGCTTTTTTCTGGCCACTCTTCCATAAAGCCCAGCTCTGTGGAGTGTATGGCTTAAAGTGGTCCTATGGACAGATACTCCAATCTCCGCTGTGGAGCTTTGCAGCTCCTTCAGGGTTATCTTTGGTCTCTTTGTTGCCTCTCTGATTAATACCCTCTTTGCCTGGTCCGTGAGTTTTGGTGGACGGCCCTCTCTTGGCAGGTTTGTTGTAGTGCCATATTCTTTCTATTTTTTAATAATGGATTTAATGGTGCTCTGTGGGATGTTCAAAGTTTCTGATATTTTTTCATAACTCAACCCTGATCTGTACTTCTACACAACTTTGTCCCTGACCTGTTTGGAGAGCTCCTTGGTCTTCATGGTGCCGCTTGCTTAGTGGTGTTGTAGACTCTGGGGCATTTCAGACCAGGTGTATATATACTGAGATCATGTGACAGATCATGTGACACTTAGATTGCACACAGGGGGACATTATTTAACTATTTATGTGACTTCTGAATGTAATTGTTTGCACCAGATCTTATTTAGGGGCTTCATAGCAAAGGGGGTGAATACATATGAACGCACCACTTTTCCGTTTTTTAAACAAGTAATTTTTTTCCGTTTCACTTCACCAATTTAGACTATTTTGAGTATGTRCATTACATTAAATCCAAATAAAAATCTATTTAAATTACAGGTCGTAATGCAACAAAATAGGATAAATGCCAAGGGGGATGAATACTTTTGCAAGGCACTGTACATCCCAGAAAACATATATTTTAGTCCTGACAACGTACTTGACATATTTCTTGATATATTAAATGTTCGGTAGTGACAGTTCTTAAAAATATATGAAGATTTACCAAATTGTTCACTCATTTTCTCCAAAATGTTTGCAGACAGACTACTCACCATGTGGCCATGCGGGAAAGGGGTGGAATCCCATTACCTGGTGACATTTGTAAGGGTGTGGCTTAAGGCACATTCATTCTACGGTCTTTTAATGTGTGTGTTTCGGTAATGACATCAAAAGGTGGGACAGCATTTTTTMGGAGAAAGATGTTTGAAAGATAAACAAAACGACTAAATAGATCAGTATCTTTGAATGTAATAATAGAACAACTCAAYATGATCTATTGAAATAATATTGCATTTGATTTTTTCTTCAAAAATCATTAATTGCTTTTTTAATTTTTATTAACATGAAGAACATGAAGAGTTAGGGTTTGGGACACCCACCTCTCAATAGAAATCGATGTATAAACAATGACTTTGTACTATATTAATTAAAATATATTTGTCATTGCCTTGGATTGAATTAGAACCTAGCATGTAAATAAGTTAAGAGACTTAACTGTTTAAAAAAAAAAAATAGGCATATATCTGGGGAAGGGTATAACATAAAGTTTTTGTTGGGGTGGGATTGCAATTTGCACCACTTCTGTAGAATCACACAACCTCCAAAATAATTTTGGGTTGGTTAAACAAAGCACATTATCTTTCAAGGTTATGGTTATGAAATCCATGTGATTCAAATTATAAAAAWAAAAAAGTTACGTCATCAAATTGACCTGTCCACCGGACGTGCTACCTGTCCCAGACCTGCTGTTTTCAACTCTCTAGAGACCGCAGGAGCGGTAGAGATACTCTTAATGATCGGCTATGAAAAGCCAACTGACATTTACTCCTGATTATTATTTGACCATGCTGGTCATTTATGAACATTTGAACATCTTGGCCATGTTCTGTTATAATCTCCACCCGGCACAGCCAGAAGAGGACTGGCCACCCCCCATAGCCTGGTTCCTCTCTAGGTTTCTTCCTAGGTTTTAGCCTTTCTAGGGAGTTTTTCCTAGCCACCGTGCTTCTACACCTGCATTGCTTGCTGTTTGGCGTTTGAGGCTGGGTTTCTGTACAGCACTTCGAGATATTAGCTGATGTACGAAGGGCTATATAAAATAAACTTGATTTGATTTGACTGAGACAGGAAATTGTGTATCTGTATGTATTATGTAAATATAATTTTAAAGGAGCTTGATTGAAATCTTCCAATGAGTACTTTGAGCCCTATAGCAGCATTACTGTGGTGCAGGTGAGATGTAAATATGGTGGGCAGATTATCCAGGAGATAAGCAAACTGAAGTGATGTTGTGACAGACAAAGAACAACCGTGTGGGATATTTTGCACAAAAAAAAAAAAAAAATAAATATATATATATAACTTTTGTATTTAAAAAAAAAAAATACTACACTTTTTACAATCTGATCCTACCACTCTGTTGTTTCTGATGTTTCACAGTACAGATTGTTCCTACTGTACAGAATATGTTTGAAAAATCAACATTTCAATTTTCCTACTATAGCACCGCATAGGTAGCCTAGTGGTTAGAGCGTTGGATTTGTAACCGAAAGGTTGCAGGATTGAATCGCCGAGCTGACAAGTTAACAAAAATCTGTCATTCTGAACAAGGCAGGGGCAGAACCCACCGTTAACCCTAGGCAATAATTGAAAATGAGAATTTATTCTTAACTGACTTGCCTAGTTAAATACAGGTTAACATTAAACGGCCTTTTATAACCCTGAGAATCAAAAGCTGACGAGGACAGTGCCGCTTCAACTGACTGCAGGTTCAAAGTTGATCAGATTAAGTGCATTTGTGATCCTCCCTCGTACACACTCAGCCTGGGCACAGTGTGAGAACAGCTCCCACAGAGAGACAAAATCCCTTTTGGAGGTGAGTTGCCATTGTTTTTTGCAATTCTTATCCAGTTAAAATGAATAAGGGGTGTTTTCGAAGTTGATCAATAACATTAAAAAAAGCATGGCCTAATGGGACTGATTTTTGTGATTATGGAATTTCAGCTGTAGGGGTCCTTGAACCTATATTCTGAATTAACTTTATTCTGTAAAAATGCCATTTTCATTATGATAATATTACACTGATTTGTCAATGGATTCAGAGACTGATCTCATTGCCTGTTCTCAGGGTGCAGTCTGGTATTCAACCTAGTTAACACAGAGGTGCATGGGTGTTGTTGTTGTTGGAGTGTACTTTGGCCGTTCAGTTGAGCCGCTGGATTAGTCTTTTGCTCAAATCTATTACATGACAGTCTCTGCTTTCCAGCAGATCTTTAAACCTCGACATCTGAAATGTTTTGGAAACGCAGTAGTCCATCATTGTAGGATCAAAGACCACAATAGTATTGTTAGTTTAAATGCCACATGGACCTTTCCTACTGAGCAAAAACTGGTTGAATCAAGGTTTCCACGTCATTTCAACAATAATTAAATAATTAAATGTGATGATGTTCTGTGGGAAACGGATTGGATTTTCAAAAGGTCATCAATGTAGGGGAATTTAGTATTTTTTTCAACAAACTTTTAACCAAATTCCAATGAAATGGGGAAATGTTTGGTTGATTTTAAGTTTAATTCACGTTGGTTGGTAACTCAATCAAAACTCGACGTTGAACTGACATCTGCGCCCACTGTCCAGTGGGTTGAATGACATGATACAATAATTATTTGAGATATCTGGGGTTAATAATATCCAGAAAATGTATATAGCAGACAGCTAACTATAAACACATTTAATATCAGCGATAGCTTACTCCCAACGATTACCCAATAAATGATTTTTTTTACAGAATTGGCACAGTGGTCTAAGGCACTGCATCTCAGTGCTAGAGGCGTCACTACAGACCCTGGTTCGATTCCTCGATCTCCGGCTATATCACGATCGGCCGTGATGGGGAGTGAACAATAATAKAAATGGTGTGGCTACTCGCTTCTGAGTTGTAGAGGAACACATGTAGTACGGTTTTCAGGTTGTTACTTTGTTCCATTGCAAATGCCATAATCATCAAAGGACTTGACAGGTTTGATGCGTTAAAAAGTATCACCATATCACCCTACCTTGATCGGTAAACTGACACACAGTCATTGCGGTTGAGGTCGGAACATTTCGATGATGTATCAACCTCTCCTGATAAGACGGAATATTTGGTTGTTGCACATAAATAATACTCAAACTACAGGTGTACAGAGACTGCTCGCTTCTCCGCAGTAAGGTCAATGACAGCTACAATTTCTACCTTTTTTGGAGTTTAATTAATATTATTTTATTGAACCTTAAAGTGTTTTACATTTAACTGTTGTCAAGTCCACAACTATGCGATAGCTTAAGGGTGCCACACTCAAATACACTGCTTTATGTTGCGCTAAAGCTACTTTAGCTAGCGATCTATTTTCTCTGTTTGGTTATAGTAAACAACACAGCGTGAACACCATTGCCAGGCATTAGTTCGCAAGCTAGGTGGCTCTGTCCATGCCATTACATGTCCTTTCTTTGACATTATTCTGTCTCGCTAACTGACTAGCTTGAGTGTTCGCTGAACCAGTAGGCTTGAGGAGACGAGATCCAGGATCCTTAAATTCAGCTCTGCAAACGTTATGACGTGAAAACACGATCGGTACTCACCAAAATATAGACTTTCGCAGAGCATCTATTGTCATTACTGCCGTTACTTCCAAAAAAGGTCTAAATTAAAAATATTGTTTTTGACCAAGTGCGCATGCGCCAAATCTAAGGCTCCTCCAGCAGCAGTACAGTACAGTATCCCGAAAGGTCAATTATTACATTTTTACTTAGAATTTTTTGGGGGAAGTACATGCCGTACGGAACGGCAGTAATGACAATAGTTGCTCTGCAAAACTCAATATTCTGGTGAGTACCGAACGTATTTTGACATAACGTTTGCAGAGCTYGTTGATGGGACTTTGAATTGAAGGATCCCTGGGCGTCAGATGAGATCTCGTCTCCTCAAGCCCAGGTACTGGTTCAAGTGTTAGCTAGCTAGCTAATCCTGTTAACGTTAGTCCTTCGTGCAAACGTAACTAGCTAGTCTAACACTGAGGTGAATGGGAGGACCCAACAGGAGAGTGACTAATCCCTCCACATGACGTTGACAGCTTGCTACTAGTCACTAGGTCACTTTCTCAAACTGTCACTGGCTGGTGGGTTTCAGAAGTTAAGTGGCTTTTTACTTTGCTACATTTCTATACCCCAAACTAGTTTGCTTGACTTTTCAGCTGAGGCTCTCCACATTTGACAGCTAACCCAATCAATCATCTTACTATGCTGTCCTAAACAATGCCCTGATTTTGTCTGTTGATTAAGTGTCCTTAATTGGCTTGAGGTCCTCTTAGCTGTAGGCTTTATCTGCAGGTCTTTGCCCAGTGTTTGTGGAAACAGTTAAGAGCTTAGCCAAATGGCCTACATTGTATTATTTAATAGGCACAGAGAATTTAGCTGCTCGTGTGACGGGAACTATTAAATCAGTTGGCATGTAGACTGGTAGGAAATGGACATGGACGTGTTAATGATTAGAATGGAGGTGCAGATTGGGTTAAGATCAAAGAGGTCAAACTCTACAAGTAACAAGAGCTAAGGGCTGACCAACTCAGCTCCTTGCTCAGTCAACTCTGAACTTTTTGCAACGCAACTTTCTCTGCTGCGGGATACTCAAGTAAACAATTCCTAAAATCAGAAGTTGTCACTGCACAACAGAGCAAATTCATAATTAATATGCGTCATTTTCATTCCTCCTCTTTGTCTCCAGGTTGGCACGATGGCCCAGTCATCAGACAACAAGGTTCTGGTCCTGGGTGTGTTGGCTGGAGCGGCTGGCCTCAGCCTGGGCGCCGTGGCATTGTACAACAGCCGGAGGGCCATGCCACAGAGTGGACACAGTGAGCAGTACCTCAGCAGTAATGACCAGCGGGCGGCTGGAGCCAGTATGGTGGTGGGGGGAATGCTGGGTCAGGCTGAGGTTCTAGATCGTCTCGGAGCCCTGATCCAGTGTGTGTCAGAACTGAAAGATGAGGTGCGGGCGCTAAAGAGTGCCATCCCAAAGCTGCAGGAACACGTGAGGGATGAGCTGAGAGGACGCAGCGGCGTGGCCGAGGGGGGCGTYGCTCGCATCAGGGCAGGCCCACCAAACCGCACTATACCCACACGCAGGAGGAGAGTAGCCAGAGCTGAAGGCCAAAGCTCAGAGGAGGGGGCTGAGAGTGAAGGAGGGTGAGTCCTYTCTTTCTCTCTGGCATCGTCACATGTTGGTTGTTTCAGATACAGGGGGGAAATCCACACGTCAGAAMGATTTCATAGAAAAAACAAGGAAATGTTCATAGTATTTGAAATGCCTTTATTTCTATGTTCAATGGAACGGCTCCAAAACTCTGACTTGTTTTGGCATGAGATCTCATTTAAAATGTCCTACAATGATTCACTCATAATGATATGATTGTAGTTTGCTACKTAATCGTCTCTGTCCAAGCATCCACCACACCCTTTGGCCTTTTATACTCAAATTCTGGTTTCCTCTTTGCCAGCTYCACCACCTTAACTATCCCACCTGTACTTGATCAATATCTTAATAAGCCAAAMTCACATGCTCACCCTGCATCACCAYACTTTTTGATTTGCTCAGTCATTATATGTGGTAAAATAAGAAGTACTGTATGTGAATGTGCCTGGGGTGTCAGAGAGTGGAATCTAGCGCCACACGCCCAGTCATCCTCCAGCTACAGCCAAATACATTGATCACACGCCAGGCTTGAATAACATAAACAACAAATGTCTGCTTTTAAATGCACTGCCTCTTAAAATTCCTCTTTATGAAAACAATATATTAACAGGTAAGTAGTGACTATTAAAACAAGGCACTTGTGTTAACAGTCAGGCCTAACTTGCACAGCTTTTCTTGTACATGAATGCATTCAGAATGTCTTCCTGTCTCAAAGCTTTGTGGGAAATTTCCGGCCTATTGCTTGATATTCATATTATTCACATAAACTACTGTAGCTTTWAAAAAAWAAATAATAATAATTTTAGGGGCTGGATCAGCTTTAATATTGCAGATAGATTYTAGCTTCCATCAATGTAATTGTCTGCATCATTTATAATCCCCCATATATTTTTGGGGTATATACAGTTGAAGTCGGAAGTTTACATACACTTAGGTTGGAGTCATTAAAACTTTTCAACCACTCTACAAATGTCTTGTTAACAAACTATAGTTTTGGAAAGTCGATTAGGACATCTACTTTGTGCATGACACAAGTCATTTTTCCAACAATTGTTTACAGACAGATTATTTCACTTATAATTCACTGTATCACAATTCCAGTGGGTCAGAAGTTTGCATACACTAAGTTGACTGTGCCTTTAAACAACTTGGAAAATTCCAGAAAATTATGTCATGGCTTTAGAAGCTTCTAATAGGCTAATTGACATCATTTGATTCAATTGGAGGTGTACCTGTGGATCTATTTCAAGGCCTACTTTCAAACTCAGTGCCTCTTTGCTTGACATCATGGGAAAATGAAAACAAATCAGCCAAGACCTCAGAAAATAATTGTAGACCTCCACAAGTCTGGTTCATCCTTGGGAGCAATTTCTAAATGCCTGACGGTACCACTTCATCTGTACAAACAATAGTACGCAAGTTAAACACCATGGGACCACGTAGCCGTCATACCGCTCAGGAAGGAGATGCGTTCTGTCTCCTAGAGATGAACGTGCTTTGGTGCGAAAAGTGCAAATCAATCCCGAACAACAGCAAAGGACCTTGTGAAGATGCTGGAGGAAACGGGTACAAAGTATCTATATCCACAGTAAAACAAGTCCTATATCGACATAACCTGAAAGGCCGCTCAGCAAGGAAGAAGCCACTGCTCAAAACCGCCATAAAAAAGCCAGACTACGGTTTGCAACTGCACATGGGGACAAAGATGGTACTTTTTGAAGAAATGTCCCTGGTCTGATGAAACAAAATAGAACTGTTTGGCCATAATAACCATCGTTATGTTTGGAGGAGAAAGGGGAGGCGTGCAAGCCAAAGAACACCATCCCAACCGTGAAGCAGCAGCATCATGTTGTGGGGGTGCTTTGATGCAGGATGGATGGTGCCCTTCACAAAATAGATGGCATCATGAGGTAGGAAAATTATGTGGATATATTGAAGCAACTTCTCAAGACATCAGTCAGGAAGTTAAAGCTTGGTCACAAATGGGTCTTCCAAATGGACAATGACCCCAAGCACACTTCCAAAGTTGTGGCAAAATGGCTTAAGGACAACAAAGTCAAGGTATTGGAGTGGCCATCACAAAGCCCTGACCTCAATCCCATAGAACATTTGTGGGCAGAACAGAAAAGGCGTGTGTGAGCAAGGAGGCCTACAAACCTGACTCAGTTACACCAGCTCTATCAGGAGGAATGGACCAAAATTCACCCAACTTATTGTGGGATGCTTGTGGAAYGCTACCCYAAACGWTTSACCCAAGTTAAACAATTTAAAGGCAATGCTACCAAATATGAATTGAGTGTTTGTTAACTTCTGACCCACTYGGAATGTGATGAAATAAATAAAKCCTGAAATAAYTCTCTCTACTATTATTCTGACATTTCACATTCTTGAAATAAAGTGGTGATCCTAACTGACCTAAGACAGGGAATTTTTACTAGGTTTAAATGTCAGGAATTGTGAAATTGAGTTTAAATGTATTTGGCTAAGGTGTATGTAAACTTCCCACTTCAACTGTGTGTGTGTGTGTGTGTGTGTGTGTATATATATATATATATATTTTCCCCTTTATTTCCCGCAAACCCTACCTCCCCTATTTTTGGTGAGTACACTAATAAACAATAACACTTGTGTTTCTACTTCCAGCTTATACATACTTTCAGGACCCTGTCTTTCAAAGATAATTTGTGAAAATCCAAATAACTTCACAGACCTTCATTGTAAAGGGTTTAAAGACTGTTTCCCATGCTTGTTCAATGAACCATAAACAATTATTGAACATGCACCTGTGGAATGGTCATTAAGACACTAACAGCTTACAGACGGTAGGTAGGCAGTTAAGGTCATAATTATGAAAACTTAGGACACTAAAGAGGCCTTTCTACTGACTCTGAAAAACACCAAAACAAAGATGCCCAGGGTCCCTGCTCATCTGCGTGAACGTGCCTTAGGCATGCTGCAAGGAGGCATGAGGACTGCAGATGTGGCCAGGGCAATAAATTGCAATGTCCGTACTGTGAGACGCCTAAGACACCGCTACAGCGAGACAGGACGGACAGCTGATCGTCCTCGCAGTGGCAGACCYCGTGTAACAACACCTGCACAGGATTGGTACATCCGAACATTACACCTGCGGGTCAGGTACAGGATGGCACCAACAACTGCCCGAGTTACAACAGGAACACACAATCCCTCCATCAGTCCTCAGACTGTCCGCAATAGGCTGAGTTGAGGCTGGACTGAGGGCTTGTTCACCTGTTGTAAGGCAGGTCCTCACCAGACATCACTGGCAAAAACGTCGCTATGGGCACAAACCCACCCGTCGCTGGACCAGACAGGATTGGCAAAAAGTGCTCTTCACTGACGTGTCGCGGTTTTGTCTCACCACGGGTGATGGTCGGATTCGCGTTTATCGACGAAGGAATGAGCGTTACACCAAGGCCTGTACTCTAGAGCGGGATCGATTTGGAGGTGGAGGGTCCGTCATAGTCTAGGGCAGTGTGTCACTGCATCATCAGACTGAACTTGTTGTCATTGCAGGCAATCTCAAGGCTGTGCGTTACAGGGAAGACATCCTCCTCCCTCACGTGATACCCTTCCTGCAGGCTCATCCTGACACCAGCATGACAATTGCCACCAGCCATACTGCTCGTTCTGTGCGTGATTTCCTGCAAGACAGGAATGTCCGTGTTCTGCATGGCCAGCGTAGAGCCTGGATCTCATTCCCATTGAGCACGTCTGGGACCTGTTGGATCGGAGGGTGAGGGCTAGGGCCATTACCCCKAAAAATGTCCAGGAACTTGCAGGTGCCTTGGTGGAAGAGTGGGGTAACATCTCACAGCAAGAACTGGCAAATCTGGTGCAGTCCATGAGGAGGAGATGCACTGCAGTACTTAATGCAGCTGGTGGCCACACCAGATTCTGACTGTTGCTTTGGATTTTGACCCCCAATTTGTTCAGGGACACATTATTCAATTTCTGTTAGTTACATGTCTGTGGAGCTTGTTCAGTTTGTCTCAGTTGTTGAATCTTGTTATGTTCATACAAATATTTCCACATGTTATTTTTGCTGAAACTAAACGCAGTTGACTGAGAGGATCTTGTTTCCTTTTTTGCTGAGTTTATATACATTTTACGGACACTATCTATTTCACAATAGTTATATTTTGTTTGTTTTTAGTCTACTGTAGCTTATTTTTTTAAATTTTGCAATTGTTTTTTAATCTCTTGCGGTTAGAAAAACCTAGAATGAGGAATTACGTTTTATGCACATTTCTGTTTTATTGAGTAGAGTAAATCTGAACGTTGCATTTTTTATTCATTTATTTTACCAGGGTTAATTAACTGAGAACACATTCTTATTTACAGCAATGACCTGGGGAATAATTACAGGCGACTGAATGAGCCAATTGGAAGCTGTGGATGATTAGGTGGCCAT
Source organism: Salvelinus sp. IW2-2015 (assembly GCF_002910315.2). Taxonomy (NCBI): domain Eukaryota; kingdom Metazoa; phylum Chordata; class Actinopteri; order Salmoniformes; family Salmonidae; genus Salvelinus; species Salvelinus sp. IW2-2015. The sequence continues at coordinate 5,832,472 of NC_036865.1, read as the reverse complement.
GATGGTTTGAGGGACAGATTGGGAATTTAGCCAGGACACCAGGGTTAACACCCTACTCTTACTATAAGTGCCATGGGATCTTCAGTGACCACAGAGAGTCAGAACACCCGWTTAACGTCCCATCTGAAAGATGGCACCCAACACAGGGCAATGACCCAAATCTCTGCCCTGGGGCATTGGTATATATTTTGAGAGACCAGAGGAAAGAGTGCCTCCTACTGGCCCTCCAATACCACTTCCAGCACAGTCTCCGTTGGGTATGAGGATTACTCTGACGTTGCGACAAGAATTACATAACGGGCGTCCAAGTTATGCTTTTCCCTTTTTCATGTCCAATAAACATGATTTTTGTAACTAGAAACCCCCAACAGATGGTTTCTAATACCATAATTGCAGTCTTCCACGATGTCCCATTTACACCAAACAGAACAGAAAAGATGAGAGTGAGGCTATTCTGTTACGCGTATTCACAGAATGGTCTTGATCTCTGGAAAAATAAACATATTAAAGCATGTCTGATGTTTTCTAGTGGTGAATATAGAAAAGGGTAAAACGGTAGTGATGTTCTGAGACTTSCCCTGAAACGAGAATGCTGTGGATTAATCACTTGTTGTCGCGTTGCAGGACTTAGCTCTMACTGAGAGCATCACCTGGATGGACTTTTCCTGTACTTTCACTAAGCATGCGTAAATTAGTGTGCCAAGAAAAAGAAGCAACCTACCTGGCCTGGCTCGGCATCTAAACCCGGCAAAGTGGGCGGGGCAGAGGAGTGTAATGGGCTGCAGATCAGAGCTGGATCATGGCACCTCCCCCAGTTAGGTTAGCTCCAGATTTGTATCSTGGCAGAAATCTAGCAGTCGCCTGGGTGCGTATTCTAGTTGTACCGACATAACAAGCAGGCCAACAGCCAGCCAGAACACTCCGGGTAGTTAATTACTGTTTGTGTTTTGCTGTCTTCAGTGTGTCTGTCTCTTTGGCTTTGCCTCTCGSTTTACAGACTTTAAAGTCCTTGGTTTGCGTTGTTACTCAGGCCATAACTTACTGTATGTTGTCGTAGTTAGACTGATGGAATCAGGCCATACTTGAGTGATACAATAGTCAGGTGGTCTATTGTAAAGCGTACTACTCTCCTGTCTTTGTAGTGAAAAAGCTCATAGACTGGAAGTTTAGGCCTAATATCTAAGTTTCATACGGTATAAATGACTGTATCACACGAGGACTAGGTTATATCAGGTCATCGGTTCTCTCCCACCTCTGTTATCAATGGAGTTTCGTTTATCCTCCTCCCTGTTGGAGAAAGAGATGCAGACCGAAGTATGGTGCCTCAGCCTGCCCTCCAGCAACTTGCTTTGAGTGGCAGCTGTCGGCCCCATCAAATGTTCTAAATTACATCCCGGGTTATTATGGTTTGAAAGAAATCAAATCACGCACACACCTACCGTAATTAAAGCGCCTTTCCCTCTCCCCTGTGATTTGTTAGAGCGGGAAGGGGGTGAAGGTGCAATGGACAAATTCTAGCCCTTAGGGAATGCGTGGCACTCACCCAGAGGTGCCAGCTACACCCATAGACCTCACACCACCTGTAAGAGTGGAGTCTGTTGCACCGGGGCTTGGAACTGTAGGAAATAACAGCACTTGACTATATCCTTCACTGCTGAGATCTCTTTATTAGAAAAACCATGCTACTGTGTGGCAGGCTTCATGCTTTTTAGTGTTCTCGCTGATTTTAAAATGTTAAAATTTTGGCAGTGATTGATGCAGTTTAGAATGCAATGATTTATGTAGTTTAGAGGCATGTCCTACAACTGAGCCCCCCCCCCCCCCCCCAAAGTTTCTATATATAAAATAAATAAAACCATTTAGTTTTTGGTCAAAAAAGACTCTAAAATCAGGGGAGGGTTTGGGCTGCAGGGATGTCCTCGTCCCATCGCGCACTAGCGACTCCTGTGGCGGGCCGGGCGCAGTGCACTCTGACACGGTAGCCAGGCGCACAGTGTTTCATCCGACACGTTGGTGCGGCTGGCTTCCGTGTTAAGTGGGCATTGTGTCAAGAAGTAGTGCGGCTTGGTTGGGTTGTGTTTCAGAGGACGCACGACTCTCGAKCTTTACCTCTCCCGAGTCTGTACGGGAGTTGCAGCGATTGGACAAGATTGTAACTACCAATTGAATACCATGAAATTGGGTAAAAAAAATTATACAAATAAAAATATTCGGACCATGACCAGCGGTGATATATTTGCAGGTTGTGTTGGGTCTTGCTGAAACACGAAGCGGCTATAATGGGGTACAGACAATACGCCGTACCGCACAGACGTGTGACAATATATATGTCATTTAGCAGATGTTTTTTTCCAAATCTCCTAACAGTCATGCATCTATACATTTTACYTATGGGGGGTCCTGGGATTCGARCCACTACCCTGACATTACAAGCACCATGCTCTACCAACTGAGCTTACAAAGGACCACAAAGAAGGCGGCTCAATTATGGAGCAGGTCAAAGTTGATAAGGATTGTGTTTGCTCAGTTCAGCAACACACACTTGCAAGGTGGAAAGCTCAAACAGTTTGCACCGTTCACTTTTCATTTGTCAAAACCGCTTCCTCGAACTTCCCACCTCAACCGAGCAAGCCCATCAATCTCCCAGTCTGTATGCCGAGCTGTCAAAGGTCTCATTGTAAAGTGTCATGTCGGAACTTGTCATTCCTCAAACAGTTCCCACTGCCGTTTATCCACGTCATGCTGTTTTCCRGTAGCTAGAGGACATTATAACGTTTCGTGTTTAAAATGATAGCGTTTGGCATTGGATAGTTGCTGATTTTTAAGGAGAAGACTTTTGTTTATTTAGTAACGGGCATGTCTGATCACACACACTGAGAGGTTTTTCAAGTGAAAAATGACCTTGTCTGTCTTTTTGTAATTAAAAGCTTAGAATGTAAAAAATGATTTAGTGATGAGTGTCCAGGCCAGTCATATTATATCTCTCTCCGTCTTTCGCATTCTGAACTTCATGGAAGGAGACTGATGTACCCGAGATACAGTATTTTCCCCTAGAAAGTAGGCCTACATGTTATTAAATGAAAATCTTGCACCCAAATCACTGTTGACTTTCTGATACCCCCATTCCTGTGAATTTCCCAGCAGTTTACCTTCTACGTATAGTAAGCATGTCTGCAGGGCATGGTAGACCCCTCTGCCCTCCACCTGCATACTGTACCACTTGGACTGTGACCACCCACTACTCCCCCTCCCCCATTGTCACAGTTTCCTTTCAGTTCTCTTTTAGCGTAACACTAACGTGCTTGGCTCCAGGCTTCCCTATTATGCTCCATTAGTATCACATTTTATTTGTCACATGCTTTGTGTACAACCGGTGTGGACTAACCGTGAAATGCTTACGCGCCCTTCCCAACAATGCAGAGAAGAAAATAAAAGATGGAAAAGTAAAACCCGTAATAATAGATACACAATGAGTAACGATAACTTTACTTTTTCCACATTTTTTATTTCTTTCGTTAGTCTTATTCTAAAATGTATTAAATCGTCTTTTTCCCCCTCAATCTACCCCATAAATACAAAGCAAAAATGTTTTTAAAAATATTTTTTTAAATGTATTAAAAATAAAATGACGTTTACATGAGACCCTTTACTCAGTACTTTGTTGAAGCACCTTAGGCAGCGATTACAGCCTCGAATCTTCTTAGGAATGACGCTACAAGCTTGGCACACCTGTATTTGGGGAGTTGATCACATTGTTCTCCGCAGATCCTCTCAAGATATGTCAGGTTAGATGAGGAGCGTCTCTGCACAGCTATTTTCAGATCTCTCCAGAGATGTTTGATCAGGTTCAAGTCCAGGCTCTAGCTGGGCCACTCGAGGCTTGTCCTGTTGGAAGGTGAACCTTCGTCCCAGTCTGAGGACCTGAGCACTCTGGAGCAGGTTATCTGTATTTTGCTCCATTCATCTTTGCCTCTCCTGACTAGTCTCCCAGTCTCTGCCGCTGAAAAACAACCCTACAGCATGACGCTGCTACCACCATGCTTCACCGAAGGGATGGTATTGGCCAGATGATGAGCGGTGCATGGTTTCCTCCAGACTTAATGTTTGGCATTCATGGCAAAGATTTCAATCTTGGTTTCATCAGACCAGAGAATCTTGTTTGTCATGGTCAGAGTCCTTTTGGTGACTTTTGACAAACTCCAAGTGGGCTGTCATGTGTCTTTACCTGAGGCGTGGCTTTTTTTCTGGTCACTTTACCATAAAGGCCTGATTTGGTGGATTGCTGCAAAGATAGTTCTCCCATCTCCACAGAAGAACTCTAGAGCTCTGTCAGAGTGACCATCAGGTTTTCTGTCACTTCCCTGATCAAGGCCCTTTTCCCCCGATTACTCAGTTTGGCCGGGGGGCCAGCTCTAGGAAGAGTATTGGTGGTTCCGAACTTCTTCCATTCAAGAATGATGGAGGCCACTGTGTTCTTGGGGACCTTCAATGCTGCAGAAATGTTTTGGTACCCTTCCCCAGATCTGTGCCTTGACACAATCATGTCTCGGAGCTCTACGGACAATTCCTTCGACAGGTGTGGGGCTTTARAAATCATATCCAGTCAATCATATTTACCACAGGTTGTAGAAACATCTCAAGGATGATCAATGTAAACAGGGTGCACCTGAGCTAAATTTTGAGTCTCCTAGCAAAGTCTGAATACTTATGTAAGTTATTACTGTTTTTTATTTTTAATACATTTGCAAAAATGTCTAAACCAGTATTTGGTTTGTCATTATGGGGTTTTGGGTGTAGATTGATGAGGAAAACATTTATTTAATCCATTCGAATAAGGCTGTAACATAAGATGTGGAGAAAGTGAATGGGTCTGAATACTTTCCGAATGCACTGTATATCTAACAAAGTGACAGATAGTAAAGAGTAGCAGCAGCATATGCGATGTGTCATATGTTAAATGGGTCAATGCAGATAGTCCTGGTAGCTATTTGGTTAACTATTTAACAAACMATTTAGCAGTCTTATGGCTTGGGGGTAGATTCAGGAGTCTATCTTCGGTGGCTGGAATCTTGGAATTTTTTTGACTCCACCTGGTTGCCAAGTGGTTGCCATACCAAGCGTTTAAGCAGCCAGTCAAGATACTCTCAATGGTGCAGCTGTAGAATATTTTGAGGATCTGAGGGCCCATGTCAAGTCTTTTCAGCCTCCTGAGGAGGAAGAAGCATTGTCGTGCCCTCTTCACGACTGTGTTGGTGTGCTTGGACCATGATAGATCCTTGGTGATGTGGATACCAAAGAACTTGAAGCTCTTGACCGGCTCCACTTCAACCGCATCAATGTCAATGGGGGCGTGCTTGACCCTCTGTTTCCTGTAGTCTACGATCATCCCCTTTATCTTGCTGATGTTGAGGGAGGGGTGTTTGTCCTGGCACCACACTGGCAGGTCTCTGACCACCTCACTATAGGCTGTCTCATCATTGTTGATGATCAGGCCTACCCCCATCATGTCTTCGGCAAACTTAATGATGGAGACGTGTGCGGCCACTCTATCGTGGGTGAACAGGGAGTCCCGTCAGGAGGTCAAGGATCCGGTTACAGAGGGAGTTGTTCAATCACAGAGTCCTTAGCTTAGTGATGAGCTTGGAGGGCACTATGGTGTTGAACGTTGAGTTGTAGTCAATAAACAGCATTCTGGGAAAGGGTGGTGTGGAGTGCAATAGAGATTGCGTCAACTGTGGATCTGTTGGGGCGGTATGCGAATTGGAYTGAGTCCAGGGTGTCTGGGATGATGGTGTTGATGTGAGCCYTGACCAGCCTTTCAAAGCACTTCATGGCTACAGATYTGAGTGCTACAATGGTAATTATTCTTGGGCACAGGGACTSTGGTGGTCTGCTTGAAYCATGTAGGTATTACAGACTTGGTCAAGGAGAGGWTGAAATGTCAGTGAAGACACTTGCCAGCTGGTCAGCGCATGCTCAAAGTATGTGTCCTGGTAATCTGTCTGGCCCTGCYGCCTTGTGAATGTTGATTTGTTTAATGGTCTTACACACATCAAATACGCAGAGCGTGATCAGTCGTCGGGAGCAGRTGGTGCTCTCACGCATGGTTCAGTGTTGCTTGCCTCGAAGCAAGGATAGAATGCATTATGCTTGTCTGGTAGGCTCGTGTCTATTTCCTTTTGTAATCTGTGATCGCGCCGACAGAGAGAAACACCTCTCTGGGAAGAGGAAGCACGTGGCTGTTAGCTTTATGATTAACGACTTATGTTGTAATCATAACATCATACAGGAACTCYAGTCCTTCTGCTCTCCCGACCCAAGAATTCCATACAATCAAATATTGGCCATTTTACCTACCAAGAGAATTCTCGTCAGTTATAGTCACTGCTGTGTACATTCCCCCTTAAGCGAACACCAAGACGGCCCTCAAAGAACTTCACTGGACTCTATGTAAACTGGATACTATATATCTGGAATCTGCATTTATTGTAGCTGGGGATTTTAGCAAAGCAAATTTGTGAYCAAGGCTACTTAAGTTCTGTCAGCATATTGATTGCACGACACGCAGGGCTAATAATCTCGACCACTGCTACTCTAACTTCCGCGATGCATACAAAGCCCTCCCCCGCCCTCCCTTCGGCAAATCCGACCATGACGCCATCTTGCTCGTACCGTCTTATAGGCAGAAACTCAAACAGGATGTACCAGTGACGAGAACCATTCAACGCTGGTCTGACCAATCGGAAGCCACACTTCAATACTTTTTTGATCATGCGGACTGTAATATGTTCCGGTCAGCCTCCGAGAACAACATTGACCTATACGTTGACTCGGTGAGTGTGTTTATAAAGAAGTGCATTAGAGATGTTGTACCCACTGTGACTATTAAAACCTACCCTAACCAGAAACCGTGGATGGATGGCTGCATTCCTGAACCTGAAAGTGCGATCCACCGCATTTAACCATGGAAAGAGGTCCTGGAAATATGGCTGAATATAAACAGTGTAGTTATTCCCTCCACAWGGCAATCAAACAAGCGACATGCCGGTACAGGGACAAAGTGGAGTCGCAATTCAACGGCTCAGACATGAGACGTATGTGGCAGGGTCTACAGGAAATCAGACTGCAAAAACAAAAACGTCACAGACACCGACGTCATGCTTCCAGACAAACTTAACACCTTTGCCTGCTTTGAGGATATTAAAGTGCACCCGTCGCGGCTCGCTAACAAAGACTGCGCCCTTTCATTCTCTGTGGCTGACGTGAGTAAAACATTTTAAACGTGTTAACCCTRGCAGGCTGCTMGTCCAGACGGCATCTTTAGCCGCGTCCTCAGASTATGCGCAGACCAGCTGGCTAGTGTGTTTACGMACATATTCAATCGCTCCCTATCCCAGTCTGTTGTCCTCACATGCTTCKAGATGGTTACCATTGTTCCTGTACCCAAGAAGGCAAAGATAACTGAACTAAATTACTATCGCCCTGTAGCACTCACTTCTGTCATCATGAAGTGCTTTGAGAGGCTAGTCAAGGATCATATCACCGCCACCTTACCTGCCACCCTAGACCCACCTCAATTTGCATGCCGCCCCAACATGTCCACAGATGACGCAACCACCATCACACTGCCCTATGTTCATTGACTACAGCTCAGCATTCAACACCATAGTACCCTCCAAGCTCATCATCAAGCTGGAGGCCCTGGGTCTTAACCCCTCCCTGTGCAACTTGGTCCTGGACTTTGACGGGCCGCCGTCACCAGGTGGTGAAGGTAGGAAACAACATCTCCACTTCGCTGACCCTCAACATTGTGTGCTCAGCCCTCTCCTGTATTCCCTGTTCACCCACGACTGCGTGGCCATGCACGCCTCCAACTCAATCATCAAGTTTGCAGATGACACAACAGTAGTGGGCTTGATCACCAACGACGAGACGGCCTACAGGGAGGAGGTGAGTGCACCTCTCACTCAATGTCAACAAAACAAAGGAGATTATCGTGGACTTCAGGAAACAGCAGAGGGTGCACCCCCCTATCCACATCGAAGGGACTGCAGTGGAGAAGGTGGAAAGTTCCTCGGCGTACACGTCACAGACAAACTGAAATGGTCCACCCACACACAGTGTGGTGAAGAAGCAACAGCGCCCCTTCAACCTCAGGAGGCTGAAGAAATGTTGCTTGTCACCCAAAACCCTGATGGTCTTTTACAGATGCACAATCGAAAACACTGATGGTCTTTTACAGATGCACAATCGAGAGCATCCTGTCGGGCTGTATCACAGCCTGGTACTGCAACTGCACCGCCTTCAACCGCAATACTCTCCAGAGGGTGGTGCGGTTTTCACAACGCATCACCGGGGGCAAACTACCTGCCCTCCAATACACCTACAGCACCCGATGTCACAGGAAGGCCAAAAAGATCATTAAGGACATCAACCATCCGAGCCACTTCTTGTTCACACCGCTATCATCCAGAAGGCGAGGTCAGTACAGGTGCATCAAAGCTGGGACCGAGAGATAGAAGCTTGTTTTTCAATCTCAAGGCCATCAGACTGCTAAACAGCAATCACTAACTCAGAGAGGCTGCTGCCTACATGAGACCCAATCACAGGCCACTTGAATGAATGGATCACTATTCACTTTAAACAATGCCACTTTAAATAATGCCACTTTAATAATGTTTACATGTCTTACATTACTCATATCACATGTATATACTGTATTTTATACCATCTATTGCACCTTGCCTATGCCGCTCGGCCATCGCTCATCCATATACGTATATGTACATATTCTCATTCACCCCTTTAGATATGTGTGTATTAGGTAGTTGTTGGGGAATTGTTAGATTACTAGTTAGATATTACTGCACTGTCAGAACTAGAAGCACAAGCATAGAAGCTGACCATGTGTATGTGACCAATAAGATCTGATTAGTTTGCAAGCCCTGACACATCCGAGAGCGACAGAGCCGGTGTAGTAGGACTTGATCTTAGTCCAGTATAGTCGCTTTTCCTATTTGATGGTTCGTTGGAGGGCGTAGCAGGAGAGTACACCTGTACAAGAAAAGTAACTGGAGGAAACGATAAATAAGAGATTAGTTGAGCTCAGCAAAGTCAAATGTTCCACCTATAACATCTACTGATCGTGTATGCACCTTCACAAAACAACGTCTGACAATAATTTTGTGGGTACCCTATGTCCTATGGCTTCAATTCCCATTTAATTCCTGTTGGTGAATGGAAGAAAAAAAAACTGTTTCTACTATTGCTTTAATTGGCATAGTTCGATTGTACTCTCACGTGGCCCGGCAAAGCAATGGCAATGCTTAGAGGGGAAAAGCCTTTGTTAGCGGTTTCACTTCGTCATCTATCTTTTTTTGCCATCATTGCAGGTGCAGTAATCAAGTTGCAGGTGTTATTTTACACCCCCCTCTTACACCCCCCAAGGCCTTTTGGGAAGCTTCTTTATAAGAGTGACGCTTCCTTTTAATACTAAGACGTTCCTTTTGTAGAGGTGATCTAAGGTTAAGAGCCCTCAACCTGTGAAGTCATTGCCTTGCCTCCCACTGCTATTTTAGACTAAAGGGTGACAAATCACGAATCAATTCAACAATCCTGTTGGCGCTCCATTGAATAGAATAATAATAATAATTTGGTGGGTGCTTATTTGTCCTATTTCACACTTGTGTACTTATGTGATTTAGAAATGTTTTTTTGCATATACCCACTCCCCCTAAGACACCTGTGGAAAGTTGGGGTCAGAGCCAGGGGCAGCCATTATTAACGTCATCCCTGCAGCAAAATCGGTTAAGTGCCTTGCTCAATGGCACAGTGGAATATTTTTCACATTGTCGGCTCTGGGATTTGAACCAGCGACCTTTCGGTTATTGGCCAAACGTACTAACCCCAAGGAATACCTGCCAACCGTATGCGAAAACTGCCTGTAGTTGCAATTGAAAGGCTGAAGGGACAAATTACTTATCAATTCACACGCCTGCTGGAGCTCCATTAAAGGAAACAGCCTTTAGTTGTGATTCTCAATATAGCCTAGTATTAACATAAAAGTGAAAGAAAAAGGCACAGCATTATTATGGCCTACATACAGTAGCCTGCACATAACGTCACTGTCCACCGGTAACAATTTAACTTCCTTGTTACTGTAACGCGGTCATACGTCTGTTGTATTGGGCAGGTTCTGCGCCACAGCAAGAGGGCATGATTTGGCACCTCTTGGCCTGATCTCAGGGAAAGTGGCTTCACATGAGAGGGAGTTGAGAGTAGCAGAGGCATGAGAATAGAGATTTCTTTGAGAGGCCTGAACTTCAGCAAGGCTCTGTCTGGAGGCCACAAGCATCCGTACTCTTCATTTATTTTATTTTTATTCAACCTTTTATATAAATAAGCAAGTCAGTTAAAAACCAAATCTTATTTACAATGTCTGCCTGCCAAAAGGCAATAGGCCTCCTGCGGGGATGGGGGCTGGGATTAAACATTTACATATAGGACAAAACACACATTGCGACGAGACAACACTACATAGAGACCTAAAACGACAACATAGCATGGCAGCAACACATAACAACACAGCATGGTAGCAACACGGCAGCAACACAACATGGTAGCAGCACAAAACATGGTACAAACATTATTGGGCACAGACAAAAGCACAAAGGGCAAGAAGTTAGAGACAACAATACATCATGCGAGGCAGCCACAACTGTGTCCATGATTGAGTCTGAATGAAGAGATGGAGATATAACTGTCCAGTTTGGGGGCCTCCCGAGTGGCGCAGTGGTCTAAGGCACTGCATCGCAGTGCTAGCTGTGCCACTAGAGATCCTGGTTTGAGTCCAGGCTCTGTCGCAGCCGGCCGCGACCGGGAGACTCATGGGGCGGCGCACAATTGGCCCAGCGTCGTCTGGGTTAGGGGAGGGTTTGGCCGGCAGGGATGTTTACTTGTCCCATCGGGCACTAGCGACTCCTGTGGCGAGCTGGGCGCAATGCACGCTGACACGGTCGCCTGACTTCAGGGTTAAGTGTGCGTTGTGTCAAGAAGCAGTGCAGCTTGGCTGGGTTGTGTTTTGGATGATGCACGACTCTCGACCTTCGCCTCTCCCGAGTCCCATCGCTGCAACTCCTGTACGGACAAAACTGTAACTACCAATTTGGATACCACAAAATCGGGGAGAAATGTATAAAAAAAAAATATATATATATATATATATATATACACACACACTATCGTTCAAAAGTTTGGGGTCACTTAGAAATGTCCTTGTTTTTGAAAGAAAAACAAGTTTTTTTGGTCCATTTTTAAAATAACATAAAATTGATCAGAAATACAGTGTAGACGTGTGTAAATGAATATTGTAGCTGGAAACTGAGTTTTAATGGAATTTCTACGTGAGCGTACAGAGGCCCATTATCAGCAACCATCACTCCTGTGTTCCAATGGCACGTTGTGTTAGGTAATCCAAGTTTATCATTTTAAAAGGCTAATGGATCATTAAAAAACACTTTTTTCAGTTATGTTAGCACAGCTGAAAACTGTTCTGATTAAAGAAGCAATTAAACTGGCCTTCTTTAGACTAGTTGAGTATCTGGAGCATCAGCATTTGCGGGTTCGATTACAGGCTCAAAATGGCCAGAAACGAAGACCTTTCTTCTGAAACTCGTCAGTCTATTCTTGTTCTGAGAAATGAAGGCTATTCCATGTGAGAAATTGCCAAGAAACTGAAGATCTCGTACAATGCTGTGTACTACTCCTTTCACAGAACAGAGCAAACTGGTTCTAACCAGAATAGAAAGAGGAGTGGGAGTCCCCGGTGCACAACTGAGCAAGAGGACAAGTACATTAGTGTCCAGTTTGAGAAACAGATCCCTCACAAGTCCTCAACTGGCAGCTTCATTAAATAGTACCCGCAAAACACCAGTCTCAACGGGATCTTGAAGAAGGAAGGCTATCACTACATTTTGCAACGCCATGCCATACCCTGTGGACGATGCTTAATTGGAGCCAATTTCCTCCTACAACAGGACAATGACCCAAAGCACAGCTAAAAACTATGCAATAACTATTTAGGGAAGAAGCAGTCAGCTGGTATTCTGTCTATAATGGAGTGGCCAGCACAGTCACCAGATCTCAACCCTATTGAGCTGTTGTGAGAGCAGCTTGATCGTATGGTACGTAAGAAGTGCCCATCAAGCCAATCCAACTTGTGGGAAGTGCTTCTGGAAGCATGGGGTGAAATCTCTTCAGATTACCTCAACAAATTGACAACTAGAATGCCAAAGGTCTGCAAGGCTGTAATTGCTGCAAATGGAGGATTCTTTGACTAAAGGAAATTTTGAAGGACACAATTATTATTGCAATTAAAAATCGTTATTTATATCCTTGTCAACATCTTGACTATATTTCCTATTCATTTTGCAACTAATTTCATGTAAGTTTTCATGGAAAACAAGGACATTTCTAAGTTACCCCAAACTTTTGAATGGTAGTGTATATTTTCTTTAAACTGTCTAGTTTGTTTTTTGTAGCTCAGGGATGTTTGTACTTTGGCGACCTTTTAACAGAATGTGACTGGCAGAACGGGTGTTGTATGTGGAGGAAGAGGGCTGCAGTAGGCATCTCAGATAGGGGGGAGTGAGGCCTAAGAGGGTTTTTATAAATAAGCATTACTTGCAGTGACACATCCATAACCTGAGCGGAAACCAGATTGCATACCAGAGAGAATACTATAGACATCAAGAAAGCCAGTCATTTGATTATTGCCAAGTTTTTCCAACACTTTTGATACAAATTGGCCCATTCAATAGGATCAGCCCAATCTCCCCCTTTTTAAATAAACGACACACCGTGGCTGCCTTCCAAGCAATGGGAAACTCCCCAGAGAGGAGAGACGGGTTGAAAGGTCAGAGATTTTCTTGGCGATGATAGTGGCAGCAACCTTGAAAGGGTCTAAACCACCTCACCCAGATGTTTTTTGGGGGATCAAGTTTAAGGAGTTCCTTTAAAACCTCGGAGTCAGTGACCACCTGCAGGGAGAAACTTTGTAGCGGGGCAGGGGAAAAAGAGGGAGGAGCATCGGAGCTAGTCGCATTAGAACGTGTGGAAGATGAGGAAATGTTATACGGGCAAGGAGGCATGGCTGAGTCAAATAGGAATCCTGACTTAATGAAGTGGTGATTTTTAAAAAGCTCAGACATGCTTCTTGTCAGTAACAACCACATCATCAATATTAAGGGACATGGGCAGCTGTGAGGAGGAGGGTTTATTCTCCAGGTCTTTAACCGTTTTCCAGAACTTCTTTGGGTTAGACCCACAGAAAAGTAACTAAATATGGCCTTCCAGATAGCCTGAGTGTAAATATTTCTAATTTGCCTAAACGAGAGCCAGTCAGCCTGAGTATGCGTGTGCCGAGCCTTAAGCAAATGGAATTCTTGAAGGGGAGTAACTGCCAGATCACGTCGAACCAGGGGCTGAGCCTGTTTTTATTCTCATTTTCAGTCTTAAATCAATCCATTAGAGGCCCTTTTATTTTAAACACCAGGGTGCATACTGAATGAACTGGACTGGCTGAATGCTGGACCAGAGGCTGTTGGGATGGTAACTTTTCATCAGGTTGGTTTTGAAGAAGGCTTTACCATGGTGACCACAGCTGCTAAACTCCCTTGAAAGACTCACATATCACTTGGATTCTCCATCTGCATATTGAATGTCCAATCCCTCTCACTGAGAGAACATGCTTGTGTCTAGAACTAAACTCAGCAAAAAAAGAAACGTCCTCTCACTGTCAACTGCGTTTATTTTCAGCAAACCTAACATATGTAATTATTTGTATGAACATAACAAGATTCAACAACTGAGACATAAATTGAACAAGTTCCACAGATGTGACTAACAGAAATTTAATAATGTGAACAAAGGGGGGGTCATAAATCAAAAGTAACAGTCAGTATCTGGTGTGGCCACCAGCTGCATTAAGTACTGCAGTGCATCTCCTCCTCATGGACTGCTCCAGATTTGCCAGTTCTTGCTGTGAGATATTACTCCACTCTTCCACCAAGGCACCTGCAAGTTCCTGGACATTTCTGGGGGGAATGGCCCTAGCCCTCACCCTCCGATCCAGCAGGTCCCAGACATGCTCAGTGGGATTGAGATCTGGGCTCTTCGCTGGCCAGGCAGAACACTGACATTCCTGTCTTGCAGGAAATACGCACAGAATGAGAGTATGGCTGGTAGCATTGTCATGCTGGAGGGTCATGTCAGGATGAGCCTGCAGGAAGGGTACACCATGAGGGGAGGAGGAAGTCTCCTGTAACGCACGAGGCGTTGAAACAAGCTCAGTCCAATTATGCCCCAGACATGACGGACCTCTCACCTCAAAAATCGCTCCGTCCAGAGTACAGGCTCGGTGTAAACGCTCATTCCTTTAACGGTAAACGGGAATCTACCATCACCGTGGTGAGACAAAACCGCGACTGTCATGTGAAGAGTCGACTTTTTGCCAAGTCCTGTCTTTCCAGTGACGGTGGGTTTGTGTCCATAGGCGACGTTGTTCCCTGGTGATGTCTGGTGAGGACCTCCCTTTCAACAGGCCTACAAGCCTCAGTCCAGGCTTCTTCAGTCTCTATTGCGGACAGTCTGAGCACTGATGGAGAGATTATGCGTTCCTGATGTATATCGGGCAGTTGTTTTTGCCATCCTGTACTGTCCGCAGGTGTGATGTTCCGGCTGTACCGATCCTGTGGCAGGTGTTACAACGTGGTCTGCCACTGCGAGGACGATCAGCTGTCCATCCTTTCTCCCTTAATTGCCTACGTCTGTAATGCTGTAAGTGTCTTAACAACCATTCCACAGGTGCATGTTCATTTGAACAAGCATGGGAAACAGTGTTAAACCCTTTAGAATGAGGAGACTGTGAAGTTTTATTTGGATTTTAACGAAATTATCTTTGAAACAGTGTCCTGAAAAAGAGGAACGTTTCTTTTTTTTGCTAAGTTTAATATGTGATTGCCACTAGGTTTTTGTTAGTGTAGCAAATTTGAAATGGTGTTTTTTAAATTAGATAAAAGTAGTAGAACTCAGAGCAGTAAAGAAATGTAATGTAAATGTAGTGTATGATATCATTAAGTCATTTAGTCAGACGCTCTTATCCAGAGCGACTTACAAATTGGTGGATTCACTCTTACATCCAGTGGAACAGCCCTTTAAATAGTGCATCTAAATCTTTTAAGGGGGGGGGGGGGTGAGAAGGATTACTTTATCCATCCTAGGTATTCCTTAAAGAGGTTGGGGTTCCAGGGTGTCTCCGGAAGGTGGTGATTGACTCGGCTGTCCTGTGCGGTCGTGAGGGAGTTTGTCCACCATTGGGGGGCCAGAGGCAGGCGAACAGTTTTGACTGGGCGGAGCGTGAACTGTACTTCTCAGTGGTAGGGAGGCGAGCAGGCCAGAGGTGGATGAACGCAGTGCCCTTGTTGGGTGTAGGGCTGATCAAGGCATGGAGGTACTGAGGTGCCGTTCCCATCACAGCTCGGGGAACGGCACGGTCTAGGTAGCTACATTTTCAGTTATGACACACGTTTCAAATTGTCAGAAAGTAGTTCACATTTCAAGTTTAAACCGTACTGTTAGGTAGCTAGCTACACGTAGCTGGCTGGCTTGCTATCTAACGTATTCTGTGTAGTAATGTTTTGTATCTCAGTTGAGATACAGTTGAAGAACAATGGGAAAGTAATTCTACTTATTAATGTTGATCAATCTTGTAACCTCACTTTTGAAAAAATGGCCCTTGAATGTTTTGGTAAATCCTACTGGAGAGCTTTTCTTTGCCTCACCATTCAGAATCGTTCACACCTCTTAGGCCCAAGCCCCACCCATCTCTTTAAGGATTCACATGTGAGGCACATGGTACTAAACAACCAAAGATTTGAAGACTATTGTAAATTCAATCTAGAGTGTAAATCATAGTTTCGCTCTCGAGCGTACAAAAACCACTGCCGATAGTAGGTTGATCTGAGAATTCAACTAACAGCAGTCAAGCTTCCAAGCTACTGGCTAACGTGGATAGCTTGCTCGCTACTTCCAGACCGTGAGAAAAGCTCACTCTGACCTTTTACCCTCGCCCTAGCAGTGCTGGTTAGGCTGTTTTAATGTTATCCAGAGCGTTGGTGACTAACTGTATTGCTGGCAACAATTAAAATGCTTTTTTTTGCCAACGTTTACTGACACTGGCCATATTCCAACGGGTGTTGAGCGTCATAAATTCGTCAGTTATTCTGCGCTCTGGTAAGTTCTTCGCGCTCTCGCGCTGAAATCGGAGAAGATAGCCAGTGCGAATTTACCATGCTAGGGTCTATCGACAGTTGTCGCAGTGACATCATGAACGTTCTATTGAAATGCTTACTTGCATATTGGAGTCTTTTGTTTAGACCTGTACTTAGCTAGCTAAATAATTAACCTTAATCCCAATTCATAACATTACTACCCTGCATGAATCTGCAGGTAGCTAACCAACCAGGTTCAATGTTAGCTAGCTAGCTAACATTAGGCTATAACTAGCGCTGCAAATGGCTCTGAGATACAAACATTACTACACATACATAATGTTAGATAGCAAGCCAGCCAGCTAACGTTAGCTAGCTACCTAACAGTACGCTTAAACTTGAAATGTAAACTACTTTCTGACAATTTGAAACGTGTAATATCTGAAAATGTAGCTAGCTAGACTCTTTTATCCGTATACATGGATGGACGCATCTCCCTCTCTGTCATGGATGCCATGGCTGCCCTTAGTTTGAAAATGTAATCCAGAGACAGGTGTTTTTTTAAAGCCTTCTGTGTGTTCTCTTTTCAACTTCCTCTGTGTATTTGCAATCAAAGGCCAGAATTTTCTCCATCTCCTTAGCTATCATACTCTTATTCCACCATCTCGATCCACTGATTTCAAAAGTCGGTCCTCCAGAAAGTGGAGAGCAACACGATTTTGAAAAAACAAGAAATACTCATTTGTTCAAGTGGCTCACCTGTGAAGTAGTGACATACGCCTAGTTTCCWGAAAMCARTCCCATATTTGGTCTTSGCAAGACTTTTGAACGTGGCATTTACAAATACATTAATTTGGTGCAAAGGGTAAAGTAGCATTACATCAAAGTACAGGCCAACTTTTGCATCATGTTTAGGCCTGTATTACACTAATTAGTGTGTGCTCTACACATACGGTGTGATTAAAAACATTGGACCCAGCGGATCGGTGATTGGTGGCCCTAAAGGTGTTAAGTACTGTCACTGTTTCATCAAAGTAGTTAGAGCAAATYTATTTCATCCTTCATTGCAAATATGCTCCACAACCACTGTGATGGCATGACAACATTACTGGAATGTTCTATGTATTCCACAGTGCATATCAATCTATGGAGCCAGTGCTGAAAATGGCCAATTGGCCCCTAGAAGATTTAAGCGGTCGCATGTTGCCTTACCCTTTCCCCTCGTCCCCTAACTAGACTCAAGTCAAACTGGCACGGCACACAGTCAAGGTACAGTTGGCCGTGTGTGTGTTTAATTTTTTTTTATTTTTTAACACAGTGTTGAAATAGGACCACAGGCCCTGTGATGTTTGTTCTGTAAATGGAGGGCGGATAATGATGGTATATAAACACACACATGAATGTATCCTGTTTTTTTTCTGTYTCAACTCYAGTGATTCATRGGCCATGGAATGGCGTTACAGGAATGCACTGATCACTCAGTACTACCCGTTGCTGTCTCGCTCACCACTTTCCATTGAGTAAACAAGCGCAGGGAGGGAAAGAGAGGGCTGAATGAATGGAAGTATAAAYGGATCAATCAGTATACGAACAAATTCATGTAAGACAATGCATTGGGGTTCTCTCCCCTAAGGATCTAGATACACTAACTTTTTCAGTTTGTGGCACCAGCACATGATTTTGGTCACACCAATTTAAAAAATAAATAAAAATAAAAATAGTTGATAATGATCTGGCCAGTGTCCCATAATGTGCCTGCATTCCATACAGATCCAAGCTAATAACGACTAGCCGTCTTTTAAGGTAGCATGCCCTTGTCTTCTTACATTGATTTGGATACTGTAACAGCAAAGAAAATATACTTAAAATAAAGTGCAAAATGTATTTATTGCCGATTTCAAAGTGCCATGTTATTTTCTGTGAAATCCTCTAGAGGGCAGGATTTGAAAAAATATACTTAATACCAAAACGATACTACGGCAAAAAAATAAAAAATGGGTGAATAACTGATTTTTATATATTTATTTTATTTTAATTTCCATACTCAGAAACACGCTTTAAAAAAAAAAATTTATATAAAGAACTGAATTGGATGTTCCAAGTCCATAGCAATGCTTTTAAACCACATCAGGGGACCAGTTGTTAGAATATCTTAATATTTTAATTCAGGTGCGCACCAGCCAAACAGTTGAGTTTGTCTAGCTGTGTTTTTGCAGCGCATTTTTAATGGAGTTTTCGGAACAAATGTCCACTGGATTGATGCAAATAATCATGATTCTGTCAGGTAGGCATAGGCTACTTTGTGGTTACCTTTTGAATTGGCTTTTCATCTACCTGAAAATGGTAATGCCATCATTAGCATCGCTAACGGTCTATAGAAAGGTAGCAGCACGCACAGCACAGTTGTTTCAGTAATTTATAGGGAAAAAAACAAGTTGAATCAACATTCAATGTTTTCTTGCCATAATATCTGCACATGGTTTTACACAAGTGCAATAGAAACCGCAACACATGGGTGTTGCGTACCATTCTTACCTTGCTAGATAACTGGAGATATA
>NC_036865.1:5810384-5813546 GCF_002910315.2 Salvelinus sp. IW2-2015 | reverse complement strand
CCGACTGAAAAGCTTGCAGGT
Organism: Salvelinus sp. IW2-2015; assembly: GCF_002910315.2. Classification (NCBI taxonomy): domain Eukaryota; kingdom Metazoa; phylum Chordata; class Actinopteri; order Salmoniformes; family Salmonidae; genus Salvelinus; species Salvelinus sp. IW2-2015. Next base: position 5,813,525 of record NC_036865.1, on the reverse strand, counting down.
GTACAGGTCACCAAACTAAGTGAAACATCTCTAATGTGTTTATGAGTTACTATCCCATGATTTCAACTGCTCTTCTGCTATGAGTATATGTCCACATTCTTGTACTGTAGGCCTATTCATCGATGTGCAGCATCTCAAACCTGTTTCACATGGTGTTTTTTAGTTCTCTCTTCACTCAGTTCATCACAGAGAGTGTATCCACAAATGGAATATCTTTACACACATTCATGGGTCAGTGTAGTCCGATCCCCTGTCTTGCGTAAGGCTGTAGTGCAGGAGCTGCTCTGTGTCAGGGTGGACCTTGAGTCTGGTTTGAGGACACGGAAGACCCTGCGTAGCACAGCCCGTCTGAGCAGGATGTAGACCCAGGGGTCCAGGATCTGGTTCCAGGTGGCCATGCGGAGGCCCAACAGAACCAGCTTCTCTGACTGACGTACCGTGTGGCTGGAGCCTCGCCCGCCGCGACAGAACTGACCCACCAGCAGAGAGATGGAGATCTGGTGATGGTGGACAGAAAAGCCACTATGTTAGGGACATAAAAGCCACTGTGGGTCACTGAAAGGCATACTGTATATGAGGTGGGCCTGAATCCATGAGGTGAATATGTTGTAATCTACTATTCATTTTAGAAACACTTATGTGTCTGTGTTTAAACAAGCAAAAGCCTTGTCTACGATAAGCAAGCTACCAATGTTAAACCATCTACAGTATAAACAAGGTCAAATGTTAGTGGAGGCGCTAGCTACTCACTAGAAAGGGGCTCCAGCACACACAGGACACCATCGTGATCAMTGTYAACTGGGCCATCATCTCTACATCCAGCGAGCGTAGGGGAGAGGAGGAGGTTCTTSCATATCGTCCTGGTGCTGCTGTAGTGTTTGTCCTSATGCCCTGGGAKCTGAGCCTGRCCTGCAGCAGAGCCAGCCCGCTCAGGGTGTTACAAATCAGGGAGAGGCTGAGCGCCGTGAGCCCCAGGCCGGAGAAGGTGAGGGCCAGGCTGGCGTCAGCCGTGGAGAGCGGCCCGTGGACTGTCAGAAAGCACCAGGTACCAGGGAATTGGGTTGTGTAACTACCCACGTCCACCAGGGGGAGCCCGGCCAGCAGCAGGGCCAGGGAGGACAGCAGGAGGACAGCCAGACGCATGTGGGCYACCGTGATCAGGGCAGAGTGGAGAAGGGGCTGGGTAATGCCCATACAACGCTCCACGGCCATGGCACTGCCCAGTAATAGAGGACACAGGCCGAAGAACACCAAGCTGGCACCGAACAGTTGGCAGAACATCCCGGYAGGCTCGGTGGTGTCACGCATTCYTGCAGCCACCCTGTGCCTCCGACTCTKACCCAGGTGCAGATGGAGGGCAAAGGCACCAGGGATCAAATTACCAGCCAGGTCGGTTAGCAGTAGAGCCCCCACTAACAGCAGGAACGGAGCTTTGGCCCGATGTCTGAAGCGTACATAGGACTTGGCCAGGATGCCCAGGGCGCTTAGGTTGGAGAGGCCACCCAGGGTCATGGTGAAACAGGACAATCCAAAGGAGGGAGGGTTGATGGGGGTGGCAGGGTGGTGGCATTCAGGGTCTGGATGGATGGACAGGGGCAGGAGGAGAAGTTGAGATCAAGGAGGTGGTGGAGGACAGAGGGAGAGGAGGGGGCAGAGACTGTAGCCATGATGTCATAGAGGAGCAAGGAGTATTCAGCTTCAATGCCATCTGCAAAGAAATGAGAGATATTAAGTTGAAGACTGGTTCAAACGTTTGTAAGCAAACAGTACTTGCGTATTAGATCTATGTAATCCAGCCTGGTCTCATAGACTAGACGAAACATAGTACAATTTAAATCCAGGGCACACAAATTTGTATCATACGTTACGTTTGTATGGGTACATAAGACAGATGATTACTTAAGTTGGGTGGATGGGTGCGTGTATAACGCAAATGTCTAGCAACCCAAAGGTTGCTAGTTTGAATCTCATCACGGACAACTTTAGCATTTTAGCTAATTAGTAACTTTTCAACGACTTACTACTTTTTAGCTACTTTGCAACTACTTAGCACGCCCCTAACCATAGCCCCTTTAGCTAACCCTTCCCTAACCCTAACCTAACCTTAACCCTTTAACCTAACTCCTAAACTTAACCCTACCCCTAACCTAGCGTAACGTTAGCCATCTAGCTATAATTCATAACATATCATACTTTAGCAAATTCATAACATATTGTATGTTTTGCACATTTGAAACATTGTCCTTTTTGCAAATTTGTGACATAATACGAATTGTAATTCGTAACATATCATACGAAATGGGTGATGGACATCAACAAAATGAATGCATACCATACGAAACTAAACATATACTAAATGGAGTGTCATGGATTTTCGTGCAGAATTATTCGACATGCTCTGAGACCAGATTGTGTAATCAGTTGTAATAGGACAGGGATGAATACTGGCGTGACTTTAATAGAGACAATTTGAGAATCTGAGAGTCATACTTACATAAGGCCATTGAACAAGTTAAAAATAAATTATGTTGAATTGTCAAAATGAAATGTCTCTAAGGGAAATTCATTTTCTGCATGACTACAACTTAGTACTAACTCCTAGATATCTCAAGTGCACCTGTGTGATTATGAGCATTGTATGCTTCACTTTGAGGAGGCCATTGAGTGATTATAATAGTGACAGGTGGTCTGTGTAGGACTCTTGAGGATTTTAACTTTGCATTAGAACAGACCCTGATTGCACTGAAAAGTCTGTAATGACACACTAATGGGAACTTGCCTGGCGCTTTTCTTTGCCTCTGTGCCCTTTCAGGAACCATATCAAACACTTACAGTGCCTTCGGAAAGTACTCAGACCCCTTGACTTTTTCCACAATTTGTTACGTTACAGCCTTATTCTAAATTGATTACATTTTCCCCCCTCATCAATCTACACACATTACCCCAAAATGACAAAGCAAGGACAGGTTTTTAGAATTTTTTACTAATTTATTATATATAAAAAAACTGAAATTCATATTTACATAAGAATTCAAACCCTTTACTCAGTACTTTGTTGAAGCACCTTTGGCAGTGATTACACCTCAAGTCTTCTTGGGTATGACGCTACAAAGCTTAGCACACCTGTATTTTGGGAGTTTC
>NC_036865.1:5790136-5808483 GCF_002910315.2 Salvelinus sp. IW2-2015 | reverse complement strand
CTGGCCCCAAAAAAGGGCTTAAACACGTTAAAGTGTTTTACTCACGTCAGCCACAGAAGAATGAAAAGGGCGCAGTCTTTTGTTGCGAGCCCGCGTACGGGTGCACTTTAATATCCGTCACAGCAGGCAAAGGGTGTCTAACAGTTTGTCTGGAAGCATGACGTCGTGTCTGTGGGACGTTTTTGGAGTCTGTGATTATACCTGTAGACGCCTTTGCACATTACGTCTCATGTCTGAGCCGTTGAATTGCCGACTCCACTTTGTCCCCTGTATCCGGCATGTCGCTTGTTTCTTGATGCTGGTGGCCCGCGTGCAGGCTGCTGGTCCAGACGGCATCTTTAGCCGCGTCCTCAGAGTATGCGCAGACCAGCTGGCTAGTGTGTTTACGGACATATTCAATCGCTCCCTATCCCAGTCTGTTGTCCTCACATGCTTCAAGATGGTTACCATTGTTCCTGTACCCAAGAAGGCAAAGATAACTGAACTAAATTACTATCGCCCTGTAGCACTCACTTCTGTCATCATGAAGTGCTTTGAGAGGCTAGTCAAGGATCATATCACCGCCACCTTACCTGCCACCCTAGACCCACCTCAATTTGCATGCCGCCCCAACATGTCCACAGATGACGCAACCACCATCACACTGCCCTATGTTCATTGACTACAGCTCAGCATTCAACACCATAGTACCCTCCAAGCTCATCATCAAGCTGGAGGCCCTGGGTCTTAACCCCTCCCTGTGCAACTTGGTCCTGGACTTTGACGGGCCGCCGTCACCAGGTGGTGAAGGTAGGAAACAACATCTCCACTTCGCTGACCCTCAACATTGTGTGCTCAGCCCTCTCCTGTATTCCCTGTTCACCCACGACTGCGTGGCCATGCACGCCTCCAACTCAATCATCAAGTTTGCAGATGACACAACAGTAGTGGGCTTGATCACCAACGACGAGACGGCCTACAGGGAGGAGGTGAGTGCACCTCTCACTCAATGTCAACAAAACAAAGGAGATTATCGTGGACTTCAGGAAACAGCAGAGGGTGCACCCCCCTATCCACATCGAAGGGACTGCAGTGGAGAAGGTGGAAAGTTCCTCGGCGTACACGTCACAGACAAACTGAAATGGTCCACCCACACACAGTGTGGTGAAGAAGCAACAGCGCCCCTTCAACCTCAGGAGGCTGAAGAAATGTTGCTTGTCACCCAAAACCCTGATGGTCTTTTACAGATGCACAATCGAAAACACTGATGGTCTTTTACAGATGCACAATCGAGAGCATCCTGTCGGGCTGTATCACAGCCTGGTACTGCAACTGCACCGCCTTCAACCGCAATACTCTCCAGAGGGTGGTGCGGTTTTCACAACGCATCACCGGGGGCAAACTACCTGCCCTCCAATACACCTACAGCACCCGATGTCACAGGAAGGCCAAAAAGATCATTAAGGACATCAACCATCCGAGCCACTTCTTGTTCACACCGCTATCATCCAGAAGGCGAGGTCAGTACAGGTGCATCAAAGCTGGGACCGAGAGATAGAAGCTTGTTTTTCAATCTCAAGGCCATCAGACTGCTAAACAGCAATCACTAACTCCGAGAGGTTGCTGCCTACATGAGACCCAATCACTGGCCACTTGAATGAATGGATCACTATTCACTTTAAACAATGCAACTTTAAATAATGCCACTTTAATAATGTTTACATATCTTACATTACTCATATCACATGTGTATATACTGTATTTTATACTATCTATTGCACCTTGCCTATGCCGCTCGGCCATCGCTCATCCATATAGGGGAAAAAGTATTTGATCCCCTGCTGATTTTGTACGTTTGCCCACTGACAAAGAAATGATCAGTCTATAATTATAATGGTAGGTTTATTTGAACAGTGAGAGACAGAATAACAACAACAAATATCCAGAAAAACGCATGTCAAAAATGTTGTAAATTGATTTGCATTTTAATGAGGGAAATAAGTATTTGACCCCCTCTCAATCAAGGTAACGAGCTGAGATTAGGAGCACACTCTTAAAGGGAGTGCTCCTAATCTCAGCTTGTTACCTATATAAAAGACACCTGTCCACAGAAGCAATCAATCAATCAGATTCCAAACTCTTCACCATGGCCAAGACCAAAGAGCTCTCCAAGGATGTCAGGGACAAGATTGTAGACCTACACAAGGCTGGAAGGGGCTACAAGACCATCGCCAAGCAGCTTGATGAGAAGGTGACAACAGTTGGTGCGATTATTCGCAAATGGAAGAAACACAAAAGAACTGTCAATCTCCCTCGGCCTGTGGCTCCATGCAAGATCTCACCTCGTGGAGTTGCAATGATCAAGAGAACGGTGAGGAATCAGCCCAGAACTACACAGGAGGATCTTGTCAATGATCTCAAGGCAGCTGGGACCATAGTCARCAAGAAAACAATTGGTAACACATTACGCCGTGAAGGACTGAAATCCTGCAGCGCCCGCAAGGTCCCCCTGCTCAAGAAAGCACATATACATGCCCGTCTGAAGTTTGCCAATGAACATCTGAATGATTCAGAGGACAACTGGGTGAAAGTGTTGTGGTCAGATGAGACCAAAATGGAGCTCTTTGGCATCAACTCAACTCGCCGTGTATGGAGGAGGAGGAATGCTGCCTATGACCCCAAGAACACCATCCCCACCGTCAAACATGGAGGTGGAAACATTATGCTTTGGGGGTGTTTTTCTGCTAAYGGGACAGGACAACTTCACCGCATCAATGGACCGGGCCATGTACCGTACAATCTTGGGTGAGAACCTCGCTTCCCTCAGCCAGGGCATTGAAAAATGGTGTCGTGCATGGGTATTCCAGCATGACAATGACCTTAAAAACACACGGCCAAAGCAACAAAGGAGTTGGCTTCAAGAAGACAGCACATTAAGGTCCCTGGAGTGCCTTGCCCTAGTCTCAGACCTTATTCCCATACGCAAATTGTTGGAGGACGCTGAAGGTTCGAGTTGCCCAAACGTCAGCCTCGAAACCTTAATGACTTGGAGAAGATCTGCAAAGAGGAGTGGGACAAAATCCCTCCTGAGATGTGTGCAAACCTGGTGGCCAACTACAAGAAACGTCTGACCTGATTGCCAACAAGGGTTTTGCCACCCTTTTGCCACCCAAGTACTAAGTCATGTTTTGCAGAGGGGTCAAATACTTATTTCCCTCATTAAAATGTAAATCAATTTATAACATTTTTGACATGCGTTTTTCTGGATTTTTTTGTGGTTATTCTGTCTCTCACTGTTCAAATAAACCTACCATTAAAATTATAGACTGATCATTTCTTTTTCAGTGGGCAAGCGTACAAAATCAGCAGGGGATCAAATACTTTTTTCCCTCACTGTATATGTACATATTCTCATTCACCCCTTTAAATATGTGTGTATTAGGTAGTTGTTGGGGAATTGTTAGATTACTAGTTAGATATTACTGCACTGTCAGAACTAGAAGCACAAGCATAGAAGCTAACCATGTGTATGTGACCAATAAGATTTGATTAGTTTGCAAGCCCTGACACAGCCGAGAGCGACAGAGCCGGTGTAGTAGGACTTGATCTTAGTCCAGTATAGTCGCTTTTCCTATTTGATGGTTCGTTGGAGGGTGTAGCAGGATTTCTTATAAGCGTCCAGGTTAGTTCATGCGCCTTGAAAGCGGCAGCTCTAGCCTTTCTCTCAGTGTGGATGTTGCCTGTAATTCATGGCTTCTGGTTGGGATATGTACGTACGGTCACTGTGGGGATTATGTCATCGAGGCACTTATTAACCTTTCTGGCGCAGGCTTTCCGCTAGCGACCCACCTCGACAATATCCGGTGAAATTGCAGAGCGTCAAATTCAAAATACAGAAATAGTCATAATAAACATTCATAAAAATAAAAGTGTTATACATCGGTGGGAAATATGAACTTCTTGTTAATCCAGCCGCTTTGTCAGATTTCAAAAAGGCTTTATGGCGAAAGCGTACCATGCGATTATCTGAGGACAGCGCCCCGCTTACAAAAGCATACAAACCTTTTCCAACCAAGTAGAGGAGTCACGAAAGTCAGAAATGGCGATAAATGTAATCACGTACCTTTTGAAGATCTTCATCTGGTTGCAGTCACAACAGTCCCAGCTACACAATAAATGTTTTATGTTCGATGAAGTCCCTCTTTATATCCCAAAAAACTCAGTTTTGTTGGCGCGTTTTGTTCAGTAATCCACTGGCTCAAAGGCGTTCAAAACATGCAGACGAATACATCTTAATAGTACCTGTTAAAGTTCGTCGAAACATGTCTATAATTAATCCTCAGGTTGTCAATTGTCTAAATAATCGATAATATTTCAACCGGACAATAGTGTATTCAATAGAAAGAAAAAACAACGAAGGGCGTGCACTCGGTCACGAGCGCAAACCAGCACTGCGGGATTCTACAGTCCACTGACAGAAAGGTCTCATTCTTCTTCATTTTTCAGAAAACAAGCCTGAAACCATGTCTAAAGACGGTTGACATCTAGTGGAAGCCATAGGAACTGCAATCTGGGTCCTACTCCATTTAGATACTCTATAGGCATTCAATTGAAAACTACCCACATCAAAAAAATCCCACTTCCTGGATGGATTTTCCTCAGGTTTTTGCCTGCCATATCAGGTCTGTTATACTCAGACATTATTTTAACAGTTTTGGAAACTTTAGTGTTTTCTATTCAAATCTACCAATTATATTCATATCCTAGCTTCTGGGCCTGAGTAACAGGCAGTTTACTTTGGGCACGCTTCTCATCCAGACGTCAAAATACTGCCCCCAAGCCATAAGAAGTTATTAATGAAGCCGATTACTGATGTTGTAAACTCCCCAATGCCATCAGATGTGTCCTGGAACATATGTGACCGACCGGCTCGATTCTGTCTTATTTTGCAACATTTGAAATTGTGTTTTTCTACATTGGATTAAAGTAGAGATTCAGAGCTAGGAAATTGTATATCAAACACCACAGTTGAGGAACAATGGGAAAGTAAATCTGCTTTGAAAGTTGATAAACTTGTAACTCCACTTTTGAGAGAATGTCACTTGAATGTTTTGGTAAGCCTACTGGAGAGCTCTTCTTTTTTTACACCCATTCAGCATCGTTCACACCCTGTTAAGCCTTGGCCCCGCCCATCTCTTTAAGGATTCACATGTGAGGCCATGTACTAAACAACCAAAGATTTGAAGACTATTTGTAAAGTCAAGCTCCCAAGCTAACTGGCTAACGTTGGATAGCTTGCTCTCTACTTCCAGACACATGTGAGAAAAGCTGACTCTGACCTTTTTACTCGCCCTAGCAGTGCTGGTTAGGCTGTTTTTATGTTATCCAGAGCGTTGGTGACTGTAACTGTATTGCTGGCAACAATTTAATTATGCTTTTTTTTGCCAACGTTTACTGACACTGGCCATATTCAACGGGTGTTGAGCGTTCATAAATTTGTCAGTTATTCTGCGCTCTGGTGCGCTGAAATCGGAGAAGATAGCCAGTGCGAATTTACCAGTTAGGTCTATCGACAGTTGTCGCAGTGACATCATGAACGTTCTATTGAAATGCTTACTTGCATATTGGAGTCTTTTGTTTAGACCTGTACTTAGCTAGCTAAATAATTAACCTTAATCCCAATTCATAACATTACTACCCTGCATGAATCTGCAGGTAGCTAACCAACCAGGTTCAATGTTAGCTAGCTAGCTAACATTAGGCTATAACTAGCGCTGCAAATGGCTCTGAGATACAAACATTACTACACATACATAATGTTAGATAGCAAGCCAGCCAGCTAACGTTAGCTAGCTACCTAACAGTACGCTTAAACTTGAAATGTAAACTACTTTCTGACAATTTGAAACGTGTAATATCTGAAAATGTAGCTAGCTAGACTCTTTTATCCGTATACATGGATGGACGCATCTCCCTCTCTGTCATGGATGCCATGGCTGCCCTTAGTTTGAAAATGTAATCCAGAGACAGGTGTTTTTTTAAAGCCTTCTGTGTGTTCTCTTTTCAACTTCCTCTGTGTATTTGCAATCAAAGGCCAGAATTTTCTCCATCTCCTTAGCTATCATACTCTTATTCCACCATCTCGATCCACTGATTTCAAAAGTCGGTCCTCCAGAAAGTGGAGAGCAACACGATTTTGAAAAAACAAGAAATACTCATTTGTTCAAGTGGCTCACCTGTGAAGTAGTGACATACGCCTAGTTTCCAGAAAACAATCCCATATTNGGATTGATGCAAATAATCATGATTCTGTCAGGTAGGCATAGGCTACTTTGTGGTTACCTTTTTAATTGGCTTTTCATCTACCTGAAAATGGTAATACCATCATTAGCATCGCTAACGGCTACAGAAAGTGATAGACATTTAGGCCCTAAGCGCACCGCACACCGCAATTGTTTCAGTAATTTATAGGGAAAAAAACAAGTTGAAGCCAACATTCAATGTTATCTTGCCCATAATATCCGCACATGGTTTTACACAAGTGCAATAGATAACCGCAACAGAAGCCACAGGAAACAGACGCTCATTAACACTGATTAGAAATGAAATATCAGATAATTATATTGGTGCAGTAGAACTTCTAAATAAGCTACAAGGACTTTTCAAGGACCAAAGAGCCTAGAGGAGATGTATGATTATCATGGCTATCCATGATGACTGAATTGCGTATCGCAAATATTCAACTTTTTGACTTTTTAAATACCTGGTTTGCGTACCCATTCTTACCTTAGCATTTACTGGTAGATATAACTTTCAACATATTTCTTACTGCTTTCCTACCCCTACTGCTGTCGATCTTCGCTCCACGCAATAACCAGCTGTTTGAGAGCTGCGCGCTCTCTCCGCCCAACAGATTATCTATAGGCTATATACAGTGGGGAGAACAAGTATTTGATTCACTGCCAATTTTGCAGGTTTTCCTACTTACAAAGCATGTAGAGGTCTGTAATTTGTATCATAGGTACACTTCAACTGTGAGAGACTGAATCCAGAAAATCCAAAAAATCCAGAAAATCACATTGTATGATTTTTAAGTAATTAATTTGCATTTTATTGCATGATATAAGTATTTGATCACCTACCAACCATTAAACTGTGAGAGCCGGAATTCTTTTCTTTAAGAAGCCCTCCTGTTCTCCACTCATTACCTGTATTAACTGCACCTGTTTGAACTCGTTACCTGTAACAGACACCTGTCCACACACTCGATCAAACAGACTCCAACCTCTCCACAATGGCCAAGACCAGAAGAAAGCTGTGGTAAGGACATCAGGATTAGAATGTAGACCCTGCAGCCAAGGCTGGGAATGGGCCTACAGACATTAGGCAAGCGCTTGGTGCGAAGGCACACAACTGTTGGTCGCAATTATTAGAAAATGTGAAGAAGTTCAAAGATGAGGCGGTCCAATCACCCCGTCTGGGGCTCCATGCAAGATCTCAACTCGTGGGGCATCAATGATCATGAGGAGGTGAGGGAAATCAGCCCAGAAACTACTATCGGCAGGACCTGGTCAAATGACCTGAAGAGCCTGGACCCACAGTCTCAAAGAAAACATTAGCTAATACACCTACGCCGTCATGGATTAAATCCTGGCAGCGCAACGCAACGGTCCGCTGCTCAAGTCCAAGGCCCATCTAAAGTTTGCCAATGACCATCTGGATGAGCCAGGAGGAAATGGGAGATGTGAATGTGGTCTGCTGAGACAAAATAGAGGCTTTTTGATCTAAACCTCCACTCGCTGTGTTTGGAAGGAGAACGGAGAAGGATGAGATGACAGGACCCCAAGAACACCATCCCCAACACCGTGAAGCTGGAGGTGGAAACATCATTCTTTGGGGATCGCTGGCTTTTCTGGCAAAGGGGACGCCGGGACGCTGCAGCCGTATGGAGGGGGGGGATGGATGGGGAGCGGCATGTATCCGGCGAGTTCTTGGCCAACAACAGGCTGCCTTCCCTCCAGTAAGAGCATTGACCGATGGGTCGGTGGCTGGGTCTTTCCAGCATGACAACGAGCGCGCAAACACCACAGCCAGGGCAACTAAGAGTGGCTCGCGTAAGAAGCATCTCAAGGTCTGGGAGTGGCCTAGCCAGTCCTCCAGACCTGAACCAATAGAAAATTTTGGAGAGAGGCTGACAAGTACCGGTATTCCAGCGACAGCACCCGAAACCTGAAGGAGTCTGGAGAAAATCTGTATGGGTCGGAGTGGCCAAAGGTCCCTGCTTGCAGTGTGTGCAAACGCTGGTCAAGCACCACTACAGGAACGTACTGACTCTGTAATTGCAAAGAGCAAAGGTGTCCTTTTGCTAACCCCAAATATTAAGTTCTGCTTTTCCTGGTGTATGTCCGAAATACTTATGTCAATGCAATAAAATGCAAATGATTACTTAAAAAATCGATACATTGTGATTTTCCTGGATTTTTGTCTTTAGATTCCGTCTCTTACAGTGTGAGGAGTGTACCTAGATGAAAGAATTACAGACCTCTACATGCTTTTGTAATCAGGGAAAGAGCCTGCAGTGTAGTCCAAAATTGTTCCCCACTGTATGTGCAACGCGCACTGGATCCATAATGTAATCAACGCCTAATAAACTGAACAGCTTCCGGATCATATATATACGCTATATATTATATATATACTGAAAAAAAATAAAAATTCTATTAATATAGCCTAGATTAAAAGATACATATTCACAATATTTTTGTCACTGGCCCAAGCTGGCCACTGATGGGCATGATTGACTGACCCGGAAGGGTTTCCCAAAACATCCCCGGTTGAGCACTGACACACAGACGGGCATTCCCGTACTGTTGTTGCCCTTTCATTAAAGTTTGGTTTATTTTGGTCCATTTGCACATTTACTGTTTGAATAAATCAATGATGATTAAAAAAAAAAAAAAAAATGGCGAATTGTGAGCTAAAAAACTAAAACGTGACAGGGAAAATGTTCAATGGCACTCTTGCGACCCACTGAGCGCACACTGCAAAAGTCAAACTGTCCGCAAATACGACTGTTTGGTTGCAGTAGTATCGAACCGCTGTTGTGTACATTGTGTGCAGGTGCAAAAAAAAAGAATCGAATGCACAACACTTTGGAGAATGGCCATTGCTGCTCACACAAATGCAAGTCCATTCAGAATTTTAAGTCCTGTATTGGCCCATACAGTGCATTCGTAAAGTAATTCAGACCCCTTCACTTTTTCCAGTTTTGTTATGTACGCCTTATTCAAAAATTATACCTCATAAATGAACAAAGCAAATGCGGGAAATATCACAATTACCATGGTTCAGACCCTTTACTCCAGTACTTGTGAAGCACTTGGAGTGATTACATCCTCGAGTCCCTTCGTGGCATTGACGCTACAAGCTTGGCACACTGTAGGTTTGGGGAGTTTCTCCCTTTCTTCTCTGCAGAACGTCAAGCTTCTGCTAGTTGGATGAGGGAGCGTCGCTGCACAGCTATTTTCAGTGTCTCCCAGAGATGTTCGATCGGGTTCAAGTCCGGGCTCTGGCTGGGCCACCTGCACATCAAGAGCACAGTAACAGAGTCCCGAAGAAATGTTCTTGCGTTGTCTTGGCTGTTCGTGCTTAAGGTCTAATGTTCCTGTTGGAAGGTAGGACCTTGCGCCCAGTCTGCGGTCCTGGGAGCAGGCTTTCATAAGGATCTCTCTGTACTTTGCTCCGTTCATCTTTGCCTCGATTCCTGACTATCTACCAGTCCCTGCCGCTGAAAAACATCCCCACAGCATGATGCTTCCACCACCATGGTACCGAAGGGATTGGTGCCAGGTTTCCTCCTCAGGTGTGACGCTTGGCATTCAGGCCAAAGTGTTCAATCTTGTCTCATCACGGTCTGAGAGTCCTTTTAGGGTGCTTTTTTTTGGCAAACTCTAAGTGGGCTGTCCATATGCCTCACCATTAAAGGCCTGATTGTGGTGGTGCCTGCAAATGTGATTGTCCTTCTGTCACTGCGAACTCTGTTAGTGACCAGTGGGGTTCTTGATCACCTCCATTACCAAGGGCCCTTCTCCCCTGATTGCTCAGTTTTCCCAGGCAGCCAGCTTCTAGGAAGAGTCTTGGTGGTTCCAAACTTCTTCCATTTAAGAATGATGGAGGCTAATGTGTTCTTGGGACCTTAAATGTTTCAGACATGTTTTTGTACCCTTCCACAGATCTGTGCCTAAAACAATCTTGTCTTGGAGCTCCTACGGACAATTCTTCAACCTCTTGGCTTGGTTTTCTGCCTTGACATGCACTGTCAACAGTGGGACCACCTAGTATAGACTGGTTGGTACCATTACAAATCCATGTCCAAACAATTTGAATTTACCCCAGTGGTGAATCCCCAATGTCAAGTTGTAGAGCATGTCAAGGATGATCAATGGAAACAGGATGCACCGAGCTCAATTTCGGGTCCTCATTGCAAAGGGTCTGAATACTTTTCTAATAAGGTATTTTGCTGTTTTTGCTTTAGCAGTGTGGGTATTGGTGTGTAGATTGACGAGAGACATGTATTTAATACATTTTAGACTAAGGCTGAACGTAAAACAATTTGGAAAAAGTCAAGGGGTCAAATACGTTCCGAATGCTCTGTAAATGGTCAGCACCAGCCTGAAGGTTTGGAGCTTACTCTGAGGTCTACTGTGCAGAGATTAGGAATCTGGGTTTGTAAACAAGGCCACAGCTCCAGATCCCAGGAAGCCACATGGCCAGTGAACTGTACCCCTGTGGTCACCGCGTTCTATGCTATATGACATTATAGAATGATGTGTTTTAGGATAAAAGATCATGGATTGCTCTTCTTGTCAGATTCATGCATTCCCTATCTTCGTTGTTGCCCCCAACATCTTTTGTTAGGAAATGTTTAGGTGTTGCTATTTAACAAGTCTCTTCCCTATTTTGGTAACAACAAGATGAATTCATTTTAGAATGAAGTTCTTGTGAATCAACTCGGCGGGCTTTTTCACTGGTGTGTTGCTGTAGTGAGTGGATCAGGTTCTCGTGAGGGGCGCCGCAGTTGTTGGCTTTCTCTTCGTGCGAGAGGTGTGTGTGCTGGACAGATTAAGGAGCTGTGGTCTCGAGCAAACAGCGCAATTAAAGCAACAAGCAGAGGGAGTCTGAGCTTAACATGCGTGGCTCGGTGCCACACAAATGGAGAGTGATCAGCAGTGATATTGACAGCATGCATTAATCCCGACATAAAGCACCTCCTGCGACTGGGTGGTTAACATTCTTTACTCAGTGGTCCAATCTAGATTGGAAAATGGATGAAATGATAGGCCTAGTGGATCTCATGATATTTCTTGCACTTGCATCGACTTTGGTTGTTATTTCAGAACAACAAGTGACCACACTTCCCGAAGTTGTTAGGTGTTGGATTTTTCTTCTAACTTTCTGAGGCATTGGGGTAGGCGTTGTTGAGAAGGTTGTTGATAGGCAGCCGGAAGTTGAGACCGAAGCTTCCCTGGCTGCATGTTGTGTACAGTCTGTGCATTGAATTTTACTGCCTGCCCGCGGGTGAAGCAATGTTGCTGTTTTCCTGCTATACTGTACTTTGGCTCCCTGGCACTATACTTAATTTGGGGTGCAGTATGTTAACTTTTGGGTGACCTGGCAAATGTGCATAGAAATTGTGGCGCCTTAGGTTCTGTGCTGTCTCATTGAAAAGCAATTCTAAGAAGCGTAGATATGTTCTATGTGCACTTTTCTATGGTTTCCCGTTAATTAGAGGTTTCGTTTTTTTTACTTTGTTTTATACAGCCAGCTTCAAGACAGCTGAAATTACCAATATTTTTGGTTAAGGAAACATGTAGTTCACAGCGTTTAGATGGTGTACAGGTGATCTCTGGGACACAATGCTTCTTGTTTTGTCACAAACTGAGGAGAATGTACGGCCAAACTATTAAACGGCGGCGGCGGGCCCGCGGGGCCCCGGCCGCGAAAGGCTGCGGCGGGCGGGAAGGGCTGGCGCGGGGCCGGGCGCAGGCCTCCGAGGGGGCGAGCCGCCGAAAGGCCTCGAAGGCGCAGGCGCCGGGCCGGAAGCAAAGGCCGGCAGCTCAGGGCGGGGCAGGGGGGCCCCGCGAAAGCCAGCCGCTGCGGCAGGCGGTGGGGGCAGCGGCAGGGCGGCCCCAAAAAGCCGCGGGGGGCCGGAAAATTAGCAACCAGGGAAACTGGCCGGAGGCGATTTCCTTGCGGTAGTGGCTTCTTAGGCCACCTTTAATTAATCAGCTATTCGGGCCTGACCTAAGTTTTGTGAGTTGCGCGAGGTATGTCTAAGATGGGGCTTCCACCACCTGGTTGTGGCGGGCCCACGTGGGTGCGCGGTCAGCGGCCCGGCTCCACACAGCCTCTCCCTAGCCCAGACGCCACATCGCTCACAGACCCAAACGTGTCCTTAAGCCACCGATTGATGTACGCTGTTGCACAGCACAACTTAATGGAGGCCTTTTCATGTTTTAAACCTTTTTCACCATTTCAGTCTTCCATCTGTTGAATTTCTGCCTATGTCATTAATAACACGCCTAGTTTCACCTCCCCTATCTCACGAGTGTTACTGGAGCGGTGTTAGTATGGTCTACTTAACAGTAATTGAAAGGGGGAGCTTTTTTTGAAGCCGGGTAAACCGGGGCTAATGCCAGGGACCATGCTATGTGCCACGCCATGACAGAGGCAACCAAGTCTCTGTGGTGTTCCGGGCACCTTTCCTGGAAACCCTTCAGGTAATCTGTGTCAAGCCTTCTTAACTGCTACGGCAGCGTTTATACACACATTAAGGTAACCCACTTGTGTAATCAACACGTGTTTGCGCTTTGCGTGTAAACAACAGGGAGGGTTCATCTGTTATTGACAGCATCTGGCAGAGAGGGGGTATTTAGCACTTGTTAACTAGACTCACGCTCTGAGTCATACCAGAGGATCCCATGCTCATGGGAGATGACTCCCCACCCCTCTTTACTATATATTGTTATAGGCGCTCCCGAATGCCAGCGTTACATTTGTACTGTCTTGGCACCACTAACGGCGTAGCCTATGGCTACAGTTCTTATAAGTTTAGCCAGTCATTGTCGTAGGATCCTCGGTTCCCACTCAGACCAAGTGGTCGGCTGAGGAGGTAGAAATTGACAAGCCAAGCCACACCTAAGGGATTTTAAGTTTTAACCGCCCGAGACTTCTCCAGTTCAATCTTCCTCCATGGTAACTATGACAACACATGCCACAGGAAACTGAGAATTTAGCTGTGGCCCAATGACATACTTTCGTCTTGTGTTCCAAGGTACACTTACTGGCTCTGAGCAGAGCTCTGAGGAAGAAGAAAGAGGAGCTGAGAGAGTCAGCGAAGGAAGTGACATCGTGACGCAGCCTCTGGACGAGTTCGTCAGCCCTTGTGAGAGGGTGGGACGTCTCTACACGAACGGCAACGGATGAGACAAGACGGAGTGCCCCGCACCAATGCTGGAGAAGAGACAGAAGGGTGGGCCACTTCAAGCAACCAGTCCTAGTCTTTAGTTTAGATGTCCTAGGCCTAGAAGCAGTGTCCAAGAACTGCGTGCACGGAAGAAATGCCAGTCCGCGCACCCAGAAATGCCACTAATATTGAAACGTTACTGATAGTTTGCCCGCTTTTATTACACATATACTTAGATCACGTTGTCCCGTGTGAGACTTGTGAATCAACATAATATCACTTCCCCCTTTTAAATGCATCACAACCACAAGAATTCTTTGCAAGATTGAGTCCGGGTGACTTTTGCTTGAAGGCAACAGAGTAGGAATTCTACTAGAACAATAGCCAACCGAGCCGTTCTGTGTCCATCACCCGAAGGCTTGGCGAGTAGATGGCGCTTCTCAGTGTCAAGTGCAGAGCACCACATGCACATTTTGTTAATATTTTTGCTAGTTAGCGAGTCTTCTATTTTGCCCAGTTAGGCCTTAGCTATATGATTGTCGCAATGGGGGAGTGACTGCTTCCTACAGAAGCACACACTTGTACATTTCTAGCTGTCTTTTGAAAAGCAAGTCAGCGATATAATACTTTTTATTATGTACTTTAACAGGGTCCTGTGTGTAATTGAGCAAAGGAAGGCCATAGGCAGGGTAGCCTACATTTCTTCTTTGACTTTTCATGTTGGTAATTAAAATGACCTTTTTTATTTTGTGAAAGTACGTTTCCTTGCATCAATACAAACCATACTACCAATGCAATTAGGTCCAGTCACGCTATTTGGGCCCATGCTTGCTTACAGACCAAAGTAAAAAATATCTGCCTACTGTCAAAAGGTTAACAATCAAAGCCCTTCCATAATCTTTTAAAGTGTCTCTGTAACTTAACAGGAGGGTGTTAGCAAGCCTCAGTGTTCAGCAGTAAGCACATGCGGAAGTTGCACGGAACTTCTCACAACGTTCAACTTCTCGCTCAGAAGAACCTGAAATTTTGCTCAATGCTGAAATAATTCAGATGGATATTGCATAGCACGAATCTATATTTTTTCCCAAAAAGAGCAAAAACAATACTATTTGAAATCAGTATGAGAACACGCTGAGGTTCCACGGTGTAAGCCTGCACTCCAACATTACAGTCAATATGTGAAGTTTAATGACACCGAGACACTCCTCCTTTTCTTCACAGCTTTTGAGCAGAACACTACTTTCTGTATGGCCGAACTAGTAAGTTGTTTTGAACGGGCCTATGTGAGATGTCCCACCGGACATCCTACCAACCGTAGAGCAGAAGAAGACCCATGCCGAGGACGGGTAATAAACAACATACATGACCCCTTGATCTCCAAGTATTCACAGGCAGTGTACCCAAAGATTAGGGTTATACAATTCCCCAAATTTCCCCAAAATGCCAAGGTTTCTATTTCCCAACATTCCCAGGTTTTTCAAGTTGTCTGGAAATATGGCAACCATAACAGTTCCTGGTATTTGGAGACCAATGCATGTTCATTGCACAACCTGGTTCTGCAGCGCCACCCACTTGTGTGGCAGGTGTCCCACGTCTCGGAGTAGGCCTGGAGGTATCCTGGTCGTAAATCGTAGCCCAACGAGCACTGAATGACCACTGGAAACCAACCACCAGTTGGCCCGTGAACCTCTGTATTGATAATCATGGACCTCAGTAAGGCCCATTTAAAATCTGCGCCCACAAAGATAACTGGCAGACTCTGTGGTGAGCTTTGCGAGTTTTGTGGGCACAGCTGTCTTCTGTCATCCGTGGCTTATGTATGAAGTGCCCCTACTTACACTATAGTGCATTAGCGATACATGCACAATGAGGGCCATTGACAGGGTCGTATTGCTCACACATTAAGTGTCCCAGAAGAACCGCGCTTGCTGCATGGACTTGCAATCTAGCACGTTGGTACATTTGGCAAAACAACACTACATATAACAGTTAACTTTTCACCGCTCTCTTCACAGCCTCGAATGAGTAATGCTGTTGGCAAGAAGAAAGAACAAAAGGCGACCGGCCTGCGCATGACTATAGACCTTTAGCGCCCACCTCGTCATCATCGAAAACTTGGAACACCCTGGTTTATGTCCCATCTCAAAACCACCCACCACGGACGCCCTTCCTTGACCACATACAGTTCGCCTACAGAGCGCAAGATTGGTGTCTTGCGATGATGGCGTCAAGCATGGGCCTTCACTATCTGTGTCAAACTCTCCAACAAACGCCCGAGATATTTTGTTGTGTGACTTTAACTCAGGCCCTTCCAACAATCATTCCGCACCTGCCTACAGCAATGACCTCCGATAAGCTGAAGTGTATCTGACTCTATCGCCGCGGGCATCACGCGACTTCCTGACCGGAAACAGCGACCCAGCAGCAGTTAGAGATGGGAAAACCATCTTCTCAACACCGGGGGGCGCCACAGGGGTTGCATGCTTCTCTCCTGTCCTCCTTCTAATCTACACGAATGACTGCTCCTTCCAAAGGACACATCCGTCAAATTACTCAAGTTTGTGATGACACCAACCTGTTGGACTCAGTTCCGACGACCAAAAGATGCAAGTACCATGGATGAGGGTGGACCCGCCTGGTGGCAACGCAACAACCGAAACTCAACACACAGTCAAAACCCAATGGAGATGTGTGACTAACAGACAATTCCCCCCACCATCTTTTTCTCCCCGTGATTGCATGGCTTCACCGCCGTCAGCACGGCCAAGTCCTTCCAACATTCCGCTTGGCGGACAGCAATCGATCTCTTCAAACCTCAAGGGGTCGAGGACACATTCGAGTGGTGACCAAGAAGGCTCAACAGAGGATGTGTCATCTGTGGCCAGCTGAGGAAACTCAATCTGCTCTGACAATTCTGTTAGTTTCTCTACACATGCATTGGGTCAACAAATCCGCCTCCGCCTTCTTCGTATCCACCGTCTGGTTTGGGTCTGCCTGTTTGCAGAGGCCAAACTGCAGCCGCATCGGTTGCCGCGTCTGCGGGAGAAGGTCCATCGGGCTGTCACCTTCCCTCCATGAAGGACCTGCATGCCCTCCGAGTACAAAGACCATTGCCGACCCTGGCCCAACCCAAAACACCCCGGCCTTGCAAAGACTGGCAGAATCGGTTTAGGTCCTTTAGTCTTTAACTTTTTCTTCCCCCATGCTGTGGCCCATCAACTCACTGGCTAGTTCGGGCTGCACTAGGGATTAAGTGACTGTTGCATTTGGACTGATTACGCACGCTTGTCATCAATGACCTGAAGATACTAATCTGCATTATCACTCCATTTCCCCATTAATGTTTACTGACCATACAGCTGTGGTGGGCATATAGGGTTGTGGTGCCGGTTACTGACATTTCGTCAGCGCCGGTGATTTGTCAATCTAAATAATTGCCGGTCTCACGATAATTGACCGTTAATTAACATACACATTTAGTATCTCGCTGGCTTCCACGCATAGCCCTACAAGCCCACTGTGCAGACCTTTGGAACAAAAAGCTTTTTCTAATAAATCCCATATCCATACATAGCCTTTGCACAGATCCACAATAAAATCTATCTATTTATTTTGGCAGTCAAAGCAAAGAACAGATTAGTATGACTCCAGTTTTCTTATTTAGGCCCTGATCCTGGCTATGCGCATATGGCTGTGAGCTACACTAGTTAATTTAGCAGACCAAGATGTATGCTTGGAGTTTCCATGGCATAACTTTTATAGTATGAAGAATACAAATTGACATTTGCTGAGATAAATATAAATGATTTTCTCCAAGACGATTTTGAGGGTGAGGTGCGTCTTTTTTTCACCATGCGTCTTTTCTGTGTTGGAGCAGAGTGTTAACACACTTATGAAACAGCAATCTTATATGCTTAATTTCAGAGTTATTTTCTGAACTTTAGTTGTGAAGACAAAGACATTGGGCTATATGTTTAGATGTTTGTTTAAATTACAATCTAAGGCTGCAGGATGCAACTTCTAATGAGGATTTGAAAAAAGTCTCAATCAGGAGCTCTGCTTTTTTTGGCGGCAGGCCTTTACACAGCTTCATCTGTCTCTCATTCACATTTGAGCAAGCACTTTGATACTCTCCCCCTAAAAAAGCAATACATACATGTTAAATGTGTGCCCGCGCTGTGCCCTTGGCTGAAATATAAATAATGATAATTCCCTTCTCCAGGCTGCATGCACTCGCGAAAAATCACCTCTCACCTCAAATGGCTTCTCTGTCATGTGATCGGTCTTTCTCACAGGGCTACAAGTGACAAGACCGGACACATATCGGAACGAAACTGCACGCTTCCTATCCAAATTCGCCGCATAATTAAAGATATTGAAGAACTGTCCACAATTTATTTTTCGGTCAGCCCAACAAGATGAGTAGGTTCTAACGAACCAGCAAAAGCACTAGGGAGTCTATTGTCAATTTTACTATTCCCCCATAGTACAAAAGTGACCCTATTCTGTGCGAGAAAGAAATATTACAAAATAGTCTGGGACATTTGTGGGATGGGCTTAGATCCCAACAGTGAATACAGAACCACTAGCATCCCAAAACTTTTTCTTAAAGCAATGAGGCTGACTCAACGGATCAGAATGTTTAGCTTGTAAAGAATGTTGATAACTATTATTGCTATTTCTTCACATAAGCGCAGCAATCGCGCACATGGCCAGATAGGCATAAGCGCAAATTCTGTTCTTTTTATTGACCAGTCTGAGATTGTGGCTTTTCTTTGCAACTTTGTTCTAGGAAGGCCAGACAATCCCGGAGTCGCCCTCTTCTCAAACTAGACACTCTAATGTTACTTGTCCTCTTGCTCATTTGTGCACCCGGGGTCTTCCCATCTTTGCTGATTCTGGA
>NC_036865.1:5734675-5790111 GCF_002910315.2 Salvelinus sp. IW2-2015 | reverse complement strand
CCACTTTCCATTTGAGTAAACAAGCGCAGGGAGGGAAAGAGAGGCTGAATGAATGGAATATAAAAAGGATCAATCATATACGAACAAATTCATGGAAGACAATGCATTGGGGTTCTCTCCCCTAAGGATCTAGATACACTAACACGTTTCAGTTTGTTGGCACCAGCACATGATTTTGGTCACACCAATTTAAAAAAAAATAAAAAGTTGAGTTAGATGATGCCATCGGCCCGTGTCCCATAATTGCCTGCATTCCATACAGATCCAAGCTCAATAACGACTAGCCGTCTTTAAGTAGCATGCCCTGTCTTCTTACATTGATTTGGATACTGTAACAGCAAAGAAAAATATACTTAAAATAAAGTGCAAAATGTATTTATTGGCCGATTTCAAAAGTGCCATGTATTTTCTGTGAAATCCTCTAGAGGGCAGGATTTGAAAAAATATACTTAATACCAAAACGATACTACGGCAAAAAAATAAAAAATGGGTGAATAACTGATTTTATATATTTATTTTATGTTTAATTTCCATACTCAGAAACACGCTTTAAAAAAAAAAATTTATATAAAGAACTGAATTGGATGTTCCAAGGTCCATAGCAATGCTTTTAAAACCACATCACGGGACCCAGTTGTTAGATATCTAAATTTTAATTCAGGTGCGCACCAGCCAAACAGATGAGTTGTGTCTAGCTGTGTTTTTGCAGCGCACTTTTTAATGGAGTTTTCGGAACAAATGTCCACTGGAGGATTGATGCAAATAATCATGATTCTGTCAGGTAGGCATAGGCTACTTTGTGGTTACCTTTTGAATTGGCTTTTCATCTACCTGAAAATGGTAATGCCATCATTAGCATCGCTAACGGTTATAGAAAGTAGCACACCGCACACAGCAATTGTTTCAGTAATTTATAGGAAAAAAAACAAGTTGAAATCAACATTCAATGTTGTCTTGCCCATAATATCTGCACATGGTTTTACACAAGTGCAATAGACAACCGCAAACCTGGTTTGCGTACCCATTCTTACCTTAGCATTTACTGGTAGATATAACTTGCAACATATTTCTTACTGCTTTCCTACCCCAACTGCTGTCGGTCTTTGCTCCACGGAACAACCAGCTGTTTGAGAGCTGCGCACTCTCTCCGCCCAACATATTATCTTTCGGCTATATATGTGCAACGCGCATGTGATCATAATTAATCAACCTAATGAATGAACAGCTTTGGGAATCCATATAAAAAAATAAAAAATCTATTATATAGCCTAGATTAAAAATAGCATTATTACAATATTTTTTTCACTGGCCCAAGCTGGCCACTGARGGGATGATCGACTGACCCGGAAGGGTTTCCCAAACATCCCGTGTTGAGCACTGACACACAGACGGGCATTCCCGTACTGTTGTTGCCTCTTCATAAAGTTGGTTTATTTTTGGTCATTTGCACATTTACTGTTTGAATAAATCATGATGATTTAAAAAAAAAAAAAAAAAGCGAATTGTGAGCTAAAAAACTAACYTGACCAGGGAAAATGTTCAATGGCACTCTTGCGACCACTTAAAATCCGTGTCGCACTGCAAAGTCAAACTGTCGCAAATACGACTGTTTTGGTCGCAGTATCGAACCCTGTACTTGTACATTGTGTGCAGGTGCAAAAAAAAAACGAATGCACAACAATTTGGAGAATGGCCATTGCTGCTCACACAAATGCAAGTCCATTCAGAATTTTAAGTCCTGTATTGGCCCATACAGTGCATTCGTAAAGTATTCAGACCCCTTCACTTTTTCCAGTTTTTGTTATGTTACAGCCTTATTAAAAAATGAATACCTCATAATGACAAAGCAAACGCGGAAATATCACATTTACATGGTTTCAGACCCTTTACTCAGTACTTTGTTGAAGCACTTTTGGCAGTGATTACATCCTCGAGTCTTCGTGGCATTGACGCTACAAGCTTGGCACACCTGTATTTGGGGAGTTTCTCCCCTTCTTCTCTGCAGAACCTCAAGCTCTGCTAGTCTGGATGGGGAGCGTCGCTGCACAGCTATTTTCATGTCTCTCCAGAGATGTTCGATCGGGTTCAAGTCCGGGCTCTGGCTGGGCCACTGGGCCACATACAGAGACTTACTCAAGGACATACAGAGTCCCGAAGAAATTCCTGCGTTGTCTTGGCTGTGTGCTTAAGGTCGTTGTCCTGTTGGAAGGTCAACTTTCGCCCCAGTCTGCGGTCCTGGAGCAGGCTTTCATCAAGGATCTCTCTGTACTTTGCTCCTTTCATCTTTGCCTCGATCCTGACTAGTCTACCAGTCCCTGCCGCTGAAAAACATCTCCACAGCATGATGCTTCCACCACCATGCTTCACCGAAGGGATGGTGCCAGGTTTCCTCCAGGTGTGACGCTTGGCATTCAGGCCAAAGTGTTCAATCTTGGTCTCATCACAGTCTGAGAATCTTGTTTCCCAATGGTCTGAGAGTCCTTTAGGTGCCTTTTTTGGCAAACTCTAAGTGGGCTGTCATATGCCTACCATAAAGGCCTGATTGGTGGAGTGCTGCAGAGATGATTGTCCTTCTGTCACTGGAACTCTGTTAGAGTGACCAGTGGGTTCTTGATCACCTCCATTACCAAGGCCCTTCTCCCCTGATTGCTCAGTTTTCCCAGGCAGCCAGCTCTAGGAAGAGTCTTGGTGGTTCCAAACTTCTTCCATTTAAGAATGATGGAGGCTAATGTGTTCTTGGGGACCTTAAATGTTGCAGACATGTTTTTGTACCCTTCCACAGATCTGTGCCTCAAAACAATCTTGTCTTGGAGCTCTACGGACAATTCCTTCAACCTCTTGGCTTGGTTTTTGCTCTGACTTGCACTGTCAACAGTGGGACCTTATATAGACTGGTGTGTACCATTACAAATCATGTCCAATCAATTGAATTTACCCCAGGTGGAATCCAATCAAGTTGTAGAAGCATGTCAAGGATGATCAATGGAAACAGGATGCACCTGAGCTCAATTTCGGGTCTCATTGCAAAGGGTCTGAATACTTTTCTAAATAAGGTATTTCTGTTTTTGCTTTGTCATTGTGGGGTATTGTGTGTAGATTGACGAGAGACATGTATTTAATACATTTTAGACTAAGGCTGAAACGTAAAACAATTTGGAAAAAGTCAAGGGGTCTAAATACGTTCCGAATGCTCTGTAAATGGGTTCAGCACCAGCCTGKAGGTTTGGAGCTTACTCTGAGGTCACTGTGCAGAGATTAGGAATCTGGGTTTGTAAACAAGGCCACAGCTCCAGATCCCAGGAACGCCAATGGCCAGTGAACTGTACCCTGTGGTACACCGGTTCTATGTCTATTCATTAAAATTGTAATCTGCGGTTTTTAGGATAAAGATCATGGATTGTCTTTCTTGTCAGATTCATTCATTCCCTCTTCGTATGTTGCCCCCACATTTTTGTTAGAATTTTTAGATGTTGTATTTAACAAGTCTTGCCCTATTTTGGTAACACAAGATAATTCATTTTAGAATGAATGTCTTGTGAATCAATCGGCCGGGCTTTTCACTGTGTGTTGTGTGAGTGAGTGGGKCAGGTTCTTGGCTAGGGCCGCAGTGTGTTTGCTTTCTTCTGCTGAGAGGTGTGTGTGTGGACAGATTAAGAGCTGTGGTCTCGAGCAAACAGCGGCATTAAAGCAACAAGCAGAGGGAGTCTGAGCTAACATGCTGGGCTCGTTGGCCACACAAATGGAGAGATTGACAGCAGGAGAGATTGACAGCAGCATAATCCCTACATAAAGCACCTCCGTGACTGGGTGTGTTTCCATTTTTACTCAGTGGTCCAATTAGATTGGAAAATGGATGAAAATAGGCCTATAGCCATGATATTCTTGCATTGCATCGACTTTTGGTTGTCTATTTCAAGACAACAAGTGACACACTATCCCGGAAGRTTTAGGTGTTGGATTTTCTTAACTTTTCTGAGGCATTGGGTAGGCGTTGTTTGAGAAGGTTGGTATAGGCAGCCTAAGTAAGAGAGCGAAGCGTTCCATGTTGTTACAGCGTCATTGGATTTTACTGCCTGCCCCGCGGGTGAAGCAATGTTGCTGTTTTCCTGCATATACTGTACTTTTGGCTCCTCTGGCACAGACTTAAAGCTGCAGTATGTAACMTTTTGGGTGACCTGGCCAAATGTGCATAGAAATGTGCGTTAGTTCTGTCCTTCTCATTGAAAGCAATTCTAAGAAGCGGTAGATATGTTCTATGTGCACTTTCTATGTTTCCCGTTATTAAGTTTCGTTTTTTACTTTGTTTTTATACACCAGCTTCAAACAGCTGAAATTACAATATTTTTGGTTAAGGAAAATYTAGTTCACAGCGGTTTAGATGGTACAATGATTCTCTACACAATGCTTGCTTGTTTTGTCACAAACTGAAATTAGGCGAACTATAAAAAATGTAGCAACCAGGAAATGGCGGAGCGATTTCTGCGTAGTGCACCTTTAATTAATCAGCTATTCGGGCCTGACCTAAGTTTTGTGAGTTGGGAGGTATCTAAGATGGGGCTTCCACCACCTGTTGTGGGCCCACGATGTGCCGGTCAGCGGCCCGCTCCAACACACCTCCCCCTAGCCCAGAACCATCGCTCACAGACCCAAACGTTTCCTTAAGCACCGATGATGTAGCTGTTGCCAGCACTTAATGGAGGCCTTTCATGTTTAAACCTTTTCACTTTCAGTCTTCCATTTCTTTGAATTTCTACCTATGTCATTAATACACGCCTATTTCACCTCCCCTATTCAAGTGTTAGCTGAGGGTGTTAGTATGTACTTACAGTAATTGAAAGGGGGCTTTTTTGGAAGCGGTAAACCGGGGCTAATGCAGGGACATTATGTGCCACGCCATGACAGAGGCAAACAAGTCTCTGTGTTCGGTACTGGAAACCCTTCAGGTATCTGTGTCAAGACTTCTTAACTGCTAGGCAGCGTTTATACACAATTAAAGTAACCCACTTGTGTAATCAAACGTGTTGCTGTTTGCGTGTAAACCAACAGGGAAGGTTCATCTGTTATTGACAGCATCTGGCAGAGAGGGGGTAATTAAAGGCACTTGTTAACTAAGACTCACGCTCTGAGTCATTACCAGAGGGATCCCATTCTGGAGATACTCCCACCCCTCTTCACTATATATGTATAGCCTGATGCCAGTACAGTTTGTACTGTCTTGGCACACTAAGGCGTAGCCTATAGGCTACATTTTATATGGTWACCCAGTCATTGCGTAGGATCACTGGTTCCCACTCAGACCAAGTGGTCTGCTAGGAGTAGAATTGAAGCAACCACACAAGGGATTTTAAGTTTTAACCGCCCACACTTTCAGTTCATCTTCCTCCCACGTAACTATGACAACACATGCCAAGGAAACTGAGAATTTAGGCTGTGGCCCTAATGAATACTTCGTCTTGTGTTCCAGGTACATTACGGCTCTGACAGACTCTGAGGAAGAAGAGAAGAGTGAGGCTGATGAGAGTCAGGAGGAAGTGACAGTGATCGAGCCTCTGGACGAGTTCTCAGCCCTCTTGGAGAGGGTGGACGCTCTACACAACGGCACGGATGGAGACAAGAGGGAGTGCCTCCGCACCATGCTGGATAAGAGGACAGAGGTGGGCCACTTCAACCAACAGTCCTAGTCTTTAGTTTAGATGTCCTAGGCCTAGAAGCAATGTCCAAGACTGCTGCACYGAAGAAATGCCAGTCCGCGCAGCCAGAAATGCACAATATTGAAACGTTACTGATTAGTTTGCCCCGTTATTTTACACTATACTTAGATCAACGTTTCCCTGTGAGACTTGTGAATCAACATAATATCATCCCCCTTTTTAAATGCATCAACCAAAACGAATCTTTGCAAGATTGAGTCGGTGACTTTGCTGAAGGCAACAGAGTAGAATTCTACTAACAAGTAGCCAACGAGCCGTCTTTCCATCACCCGAGGTTGCGAGTAGATGCGCTTCTCAGGTCAAAGTGCAGAGCCACATGCACATTTGTTAATATTTTTTGCTAGTTAGCGAGTTATTTGCCCAGTTAGGCTATAGCTAATTATTGGTCAGCAATGGGGGAGTGACTGCTTCCTACAAGAGCACACAACTTGTACATTTCTAGCTGTCTTTGAAAAGCAAGTCAGGTAAATAGCTTTTATATGTCTTAAAGGGCCTGTGTTGTAATTTGAGCAAAGAAGCCAATAGGCAGAGGGTAGCCTACATTTTTCTTTGATTTTCTGTATGGTAATAATAATGACTTTTATTTTGTAAAGTAGTTTCTTGCATCATACAACATACTACAATGCAATATCCAGTCACCTATTTGGCCCATGTTGTTACAGACCAAGTAAAAAATATCTCCTACTTGTCAAAAGGTTAACATCAAGCCCTTCATAATTMTTTTAATGTCTCTGTAACTTAAAGGGTTACAGCCTCAGTGTTCACAGTAAGCACATGCTGGAAGTTGCACGGAATTCTCACAACGTTCAACTTTCCGCTCAGAAGACCTGAAATTTGCTCAATGCTGACAATAATCAGATGGAATATTGCATAGACGAAATCTATATTTTTCCAAAAGAGCAAAACAAATACTATTTGAATCCAAGTATGAACAGTGAAGTTCCACGGTGAAGCCTGCCTCCAAATTAAAGTCAATATGTGAAGTTTAATGACACAGACACTCCTCTTTTCTTCACAGTTTGGACAGAACACTACTTTCTTATGGCGACTAGTTCGGGCCTATGTGGATGTCCACGACATCACTACCAACCTAGAGCAGAAGAAGACCCATGCAGAGACGGGTAATAAACCACATACTGACCCCTTGATCTCCAGTATTCACAGCATGTACCAAAGATTAGGGTTATACAATTCCCCAAATTTCCCAAAATGCCAAGGTTTCTATTTCCCAAAATTCCCAGGTTTTTCAGAGTGTCTGGAAATATGCAACCATAACAGTTCCTGGTATTGGAGACATGCATGTTCATTTGCACAACTGGTTCTGCAGGCCACCCACTTGTTGGCAGTGTCCACGTCTCGGAGTAGCCTGGAGGTAGTCCTGGTGTAAATCAGCAACTGAATGACACCTGGAAAACCAACCAGTTGGCGTGAACCTCTAGTATTGATAATATGACCTCAGTAAGCCAATTTAAAATCTGGCCACAAAGATAACTGGCAGGATCTGTGGTGAGCTTTGGCGAAGTTTGTGAGCACAGCTGTCTTCTGTCATCCGTGGGCTTATGATGAAGTGCCCTACTTACAGCTATATGTGCATTAGCGATAATGCACAATGAGCCATTGACAGGGTCTATTGCTCCACATTAAGTTGTCAGTAAGACACGGTTGTGCATGGACTTGCAATCTAGCACGTTGGTACATTTGGCCAAAACAACACTACATATAACAGTTAACTTTTCACGCTCTTCACATGTCTAGAATGACGTAATGCTGTTGGCAAGAAGAAACAAAAGGCGACCGGCCTGCATGACTATAGACCTTTAGCGCCCACCTCGTCATCATGAAAAACTTGGAACACCTGGTTATGTCCCATCTCAAAACCACCACCACCGACGCCCTCCTTGACCACATACAGTTCGCCTACAGAGCCAATTGGTCTGTGGATGATGGCGTCAACATGGGCCTTCACTATCCTTCAACATCTCAACAACCCGAGGATATTGTTTGTGGACTTTAACTCAGCCTTCAACACATCATTCCGGACCTGCTACAGCATGAACTCACATAGCTGAATGTATCTGACTCTATCTGCCGGCGGATCACCGACTTCTGACCAACAGGACACAGCACGTTAAGATGGGAAAACATCTCTCAACACGGGGGCGCCACAGGGTTGCATGCTCTCTCCCTTCCTCTTCTAACTCTACACGAATGACTGCTCCTCCAAAGACACATCCGTCAAACTACTCAAGTTTGCTGATGACACCAACCTGGTTGGACTCATTTCTGACGACAAAAATCCAAGTACCATGGAGAGGGTGACCGCCTGGTGCAATCGCAACAACCTGGAACTCAACACAGTCAAAACCATGGAGATGGTGGTTGACTACAGGAAATTCCCCCCACCATCTTTCTCCCTCGTGATTGATGGCTCAGCCGTCAGCACGGCCAAGTCCTTCAAATTCCCTGGGGACAATCATCTCTCACAACCTCAAGGGGGAGGACAACATCAGTGGTGACCAAGAAGGCTCAACAGAGGATGTGTACCATCTGTGCCAGCTGAGGAAACTCAATCTCTCTGACAATTCTGGTTAGATTCTACACCATCATTGAGTCCATCCTCGCCTCTTCTATCACCGTCTGGTTTGGGTCTGCCTGTTGCAAGGGCAAACTGCAGCGCATCGTCCGGTCTGCGGAGAAGGTCATCGGGTGTCACCTTCCCTCCATGAAGGACCTGCATGCCTCCAGTACAAGACCATTGCCGACCCTGCCCACCCCAAACACCCCGCCTTTCAAAGACTGGCAGACGGTTTAGGTCCGCCACTTTAACCTTTTCTTCCCCCATGCTGTGGCCATCATCAACTGGCTATCGGGCTCATAGGGATTAAGTGACTTTGCATTGGACTGATTACTGCACCTTGTCATCAATGACCTGAAATACTAATCTGCATTATACTCCATTTCCCCATAATGTTTGTACCATACAGCTGTGGTGGCATATAGGGTTGTGGCGGTTATGACATTTCGTCAGCCGGTGATTGTCAATCAAATAATTGCCGGTCTCACGATAATTGACCGTTAATTAACATACACATTTAGTATCTCCTGGCTTCCACGCATAGCCTACAAGCCACTGATGCAGACCTTTGGAACAAAAAGTCTAATAAATCCATATAATATAGCCTTCACGATCACAATAAATCTATTATTTATTTTGGTCAGGTCTAAAGAAAGAACAGAATAGTATACTCAGTTGTTCTTATGTTAGGCCCTGATCTGGCTATGCCATATGGCTGTGAGCTACACTAGTTAATTTAGCAGACAAGATTTGCTTAGAATTCCATGGCATAATTTTATAGTATGAAGAATACAATTGAACATTAGCTGAATAAAATATAAATATTTTCTCCAAACGATTTGAGGGAGTGCGTCTTTTTTTCACATGCGTCTTTTCTGTGTTGAGCGGTTAACAAAGAAACAGGCAATCTTATATGCTTAATTTAGAGTTATTTCTGTAACTTTAGTTGTGAAAAAAACATTGGGCTATATGTTTAGATTTGTTAAATACATCCTAAGGCTGCATGATGCAACTCTAATGAGGATTTGAAAAAAGTCTCAAGTCATGAGCTCTGCTTTTTTTTGCGCAGGCTGTACACACTTCATCTGTCTCTCATTCACAATTTGACAAGCACTTGATAATTCCCCCTAAAAACATCCATGTTATTTGTGGCCGCTGTGCCCTTGGGCTGAATATAATAATTATAATTCCCTTCTCCCGGCTGCATGCTCCAAATCACCTCTCACTCAAATGGCTCTCTGTCATGTGATCGGGTCTTTCTCACAGGCTACAAGTGAAGACCGACACATCCGGTACGAAACTGCACGCTTCCGTATCCAATTCGCGCATATTAAAGATATTGGAAGAACTGTCCACATTTATTTTTCGTCAGCCAACAAGATGAGTAGGTCTAACGAACAGCAAAAGCACTAGTCTATGTCAATTTACTATCCCCCATAGTACAAAAGTTGACCTATTCTGTGCGAGAAAGAAATATTACAAACATAGTCTGGGACAGTTGTGGGATGGGATAGATCCCAAAGTAATACAACCACTAGCATCCCAAAACTTTTTAAAGCAATGAGGCTGACTCAACGGATCAGAATGTTTAGCTTTAAATGTTGATAACTATTATGCTATTTCTTCACATAAGCGCAGCAATGCGCACATGGCAGTAGGCTATAAGCGCAAATCTTTTCTTTTTATTGACCAGTCTGAGATGTGGCTTTTTCTTTGCAACTTTGCCTAGAAGGCCAGAATCCCGGAGTCGCCTCTTCTCAAACTAGACACTCTAATGTACTTGTCCTCTTGCTCAGTTGTGCACCGGGGTCTCCCACTCTTTCTATTCTGGTTAAAGCCAGTTTGTGCTGTTCTGTGAAGGGAGTAGTACACAGCGTTGTACGAGATCTTCAGTTTCTTGGCAATTTCTCGCATGGAATAGCCTTCATTTCTCAGAACAAGAATATACTGATGAGTTTCAAAAGAAAGTTCTTTGTTTCTGGCCATTTTGAGCCTGTAATCGATCCCACAAACGCTGATGCTCCAGATACTCAACTAGTCTAAAGAAGGCCAGTTGTATTGCTTCTTCAATGAGCACAACAGTTTTCAGCTGTGCTAACATAATTGCAAAAGTTTTTTCTAATGATCAATCAGCCTTTTAAAATGATAAACTTGGATTTGCTAACAACGTGCCATTGGAACACAGGAGTGATGGTTGTTGATAATGGGCCTCTGTACGCCTATGTAGATATTCCATTAAAAGTCAACCGTTTCCAGCTACAATAGTCATTTACAACATTAACAATGTCTACACTGTATTTCTGATCAATTTGATGTTATTTTACTGGACAAAAAAACTTGCTTTACTTTCAAAAACAAGGACATTTCTAAGTGACCCCAAACTTTTGAACAGTTATGTAGGTGTTCACTCAAATCGCTACATTCAGCTTGCATGTTTTTATTTTCTCCCTGCCTGTAAGCAGATAACTCACAACACTCTTTGCATGTCTCGTGTAACTGTAACAATATGTTGGCCATGAGCCTCGGCATATTACGTGCAGCACTATACCATTTACCATCTAGACTAGAGTCTTTCTTTTTTCTCAACAGAGACTGTTGTGTGATTGTGCTGAACAGCACAGACTGGCTTGACCTGTTTCTTCATACAGTAATCCTTCCTCATTAATGGGCCTCGAATCAAGGCTGGCCAGGTGCTTTCCGCAAAAGGCACCATTGTCAAATGGTTTGGAAACACAGAAGGAAACAGGGCGATGATGCAGTGTTGGCTATTTTAAAGCAACAAAGACATCACGTTTATGGCCCTGCTGTCGTTCTGGATTATCTTTCATGTCACTGTTGATTTTAATTTGTTCACCGTCTCATGCCCAGTCTCTTCTCTCGTTTTGTGTGGCGTCTTTTTGTTTTCGTGTGATGCGCGTCATTGAATGATGTCCATGTCATCTTGTGTGGTTCTGTTGAATCTCCTCATCTACTAAATGTAGGTACATTCCTATATGTTTGTGTATACTGTATGACGTGCACAAACGTGCTGCCAGTATTTTGTATGCTGAGTTCGCGTTTCAGTGCAGTAGCTCTGTTCATGTCCTCCCTCTTTTCTCCCCTCAGGGAAGAAAGTTGGAGAGGAAGCCGTGAAGATGAACCCTATGTGTGCCGAAAGTCATCAGTGGTGAGTCTTTTTTGCTAATAGCCATACGTTACACATACATCCTCTTAAACCTATGTTCCAGTCGTAGTTGGGCAACTCAATTCGCTTGTAGCCATTCGGTTATGTCATTTATGGCTAGGTGCCATGTCCGTCTTGCCACTTAAATGCCAAAGAGTGAACATTGTTACCTCTCCTTGGATGTCCGCTCCACTGACTTCATGCGTTGTTGTTGCTTCAGTGTTGTGTCCGCATGACGACCTGAATGACCTTAGAAAGTTTTGGAAGGCTATTAAGTCTATGTCTGGTAACAGTAATGTTAATGAATTTCCGTCATATGTTTTGAAGGCCTCTGTTGCTATATATGACAAAACTGAAATGCTGAATTGTTTCAATGAGCACTTTGTATCATCTGGTAGGCTGTTTGATTCAGTGTCCTCTGTGTCTGTACAACCCTGTGTGGATGAACCAGTGTCCTCTGTCTCTGTACAACCCTGTGTGGATGAACCAGTGAGAGCTGGTCAAACTTTTAGCTTTTTGCCATTCTCAGTGCAGGTGGTACATAAAGCCCTGAAATCCTTAGATCAGAGAAAGCCTGCAGGTCCTGATCTTTTGGATCCCTGCTTTTTAAATCTGGCAGCTGATTTCATAGCTGAACCACTTACATATCTGTTCAATCTAACCCTGGAATGTAATGAAATTCCAAAGATCTGGAAATCAGCATTTGTCCTACCACTTTTAAAAGGGGGAGATCCAACTCTTTTAAATAATTATAGGCCAATCTCAAAGCTGTCACCCCTGGTGAAAATACTTGAAACCCTTGTAAGTGAACAGCTAAAATAGTTTTTATTTACTAACTCTATTTTCGGGCTTCAGGAAGAAGCATAGCACAATTACAGCAGCCATGAAGGTTTTAAATGATTTCACTGAAGCCCTTGACAAAAAACAGCACTGTGTCTTACTTTGTATTGATCTCGCTAAGGCTTTTGATACAGTTGATCATGCTATACTAAGGCAGAGATTGTCGAGTGTAGGTCTTTCGGAGCATGCAGTTGCATGGTTTGCTAACTATCTGTCTGATAGAACTCAGTGCACTCAATTTGAGGGGTTATGTTTGTTAAATTGTCTGTCTTTAATGGTGTGCCCCAAGGCTCTGTACTTGGTCCTCTCTTATTCACTATTTATATAAATGATTTAGACAAAAATGTCCAAAATGCCCAACTTCATTTTTATGCTGATGATACTGTTATTTACTGTTGTGCCTCGTCTCTTACAAAAGCTTTCCAGAACTTGCAAACTGCTTTTTATACTGTTCAACATACCTTGTGTCAATTGAAGCGTATCCTCAATACTGACAAAACTAAACTAATTGTGTTTTGCAAGAAATAGACCTCTGAACCTTTCACCTATTACTACCTGTCAGGGCAAGGAGATTGAGGTTGTAACCTCATATAAATATCTTGGAATTTTAATTGATGACGGCCTCTCTTTTAAATTGCATATTCAACAACTTACAAAAAAATTGAAGCTGAATTTTATTTTAGGAATAAGGCCTGTTTTTCTTTTGAAGCCAGAAGGAGGCTACTATCAGCTACATTTATGCCTTTACTAGACAATGGGGATATTTTATATATGAATGCTTCCGCTCAGTGTTTGAGATCAATTGACACTCTTTACCATGGCACTTTGAGATTTATTTTAAACTGCAAAACCCTTACGCACCACTGCACTTTGTATACCAGGGTTGGCTGGCCTTCTCTAGTCACTCGTAGGCTCAGTCACTGGTATACTTTTATTTACAAAGCCATTTTGGGTTTACTACCTTTTTATTTGGGCATTTTTATTGTTCAGAAATGTGGTGGGTACTCTCTTTGTTCGCTGGACTTTGTCCTGCTAACTGTTCCAAATGTCCGAACTGAATTTGGTAAAAGGGCTTTTATACACTCTGCGCCATCGTCTTGGAACACCTTACAAAACACTTTTAAACTGGAAGAACTTGTCCCGATTGGTGTTTTTACATTTTGAGGCTGACTCCCTGACCTGTCAATGTTTTTAATTTGCTGTTTTTGATTTTGTTATACTCTTGTGAATTCAATGGTTTTTACTAGATTACTTGTAGTTTTTCATGTTGTCTGTCTGTAATTTTTGTAATGACTTGGTGCTGCCTATCTTGGCCAGGACACTCTTGAAAAAGAGATTTTAAATCTCAATGAGCCCTTCCTGGTTAAATAAATAAAATAGACTACCAGGCCCTCACTTCCTCCAACACCCATCCATGACCACATTGGCTGTGTGGTGTGTACTGTGCACACACCCACACTTACAGCCATGTGCAAGCACAAGGACATTGAGATGGTGAACAGAGGCTAGTGTTTACGATCTATTTGAAGCATGGTCCGTGAAGTAGCCTAAGTGTTTGTGTGTGTCTCCTTCTCCCTTGAACAACTGTGTGTCCCTGGAACTTTATCCAAATAAAATGTTGTTTGTCACATGCTTCGTAAACAACAGGTGTAGACTAAAGGTGTATGCTTTCTTCCCAGCTGAAACAGTTTGGTAGAGTTCGTGCATATATTATGACAACGTTTTGATGTTTTTGTTTGTTTTGGACTTCGGTGATGTTCGGGCACACTACATTTTTTCTGGAGGCAAGCTGAAGTTCGGAGCCGAAGTCTACGCCCCTTCGTCGGTGATTGGCCAACAGTAGGGATTCTTCATTAAAGTCTTTGTTGTCATTCAACGAGAGAGAACTCGTTTGCATGCACATTTTTTAAATGGAAAAATACTCAAAACCGTCAAAACTGTCAAAACCGTCAAAACCGTCAAAGTAAATGTAATTGATAAAATGACCTTAAGTATCAAAAGTAAAAGTATAAATCATTTCAAATTCCTTATATTAAGCAAACCAGACGGCACGATTTTCTTGTTTTTTTTTATTTACAGATAGCTGGGGCACACTCCAACACTCCAAACATATTTACAAACAACGCATTTGTGTTTAGTGAATCCGCCAGATCAGGTAGTAGGGATGACCAGGGATGTTCTCTTTTAAAGTGTGAATTGGACCATTTTCCTGTGTTGCTAAGCATTCAAAATGTAACGAGTAATTTTGGGTGTCAGGGAATATGTATGTAGTAAAAAGTACATCATTTTCTTTAGGAATGTAGTAAAACAAAAGGTAAAGTAGCCAAAAATAGAGAACTACAGATACCAAAAAAAACTATTTAAGTTGTATTTTTACTTAAGTACTTTACACCACTGCGCATTACCCTCTGTAGCGCCATGCCGTTGCCATACCAAGCGGTGATGCAGCCAGTCTGAAAAACAGCTATCTCAAAGCCATCAGACTTTTAAATAGCCATCACTAGACGGCTACCACCCGGTTACTCAACCCTGCACATTAGAGGCTGCTGCCCTATGTACATAGACATGAAATCACTGGTCACTTGAATCACGCTTACATACTGCTTTACTAATTTCATATGTATATACCGTATTTTAGTAAATGCCACTCTGACATTGCTCGTCCTAATATTTATATATTTCCTAATTCCGTTCTTTTACTTTTAGATGTGTGTTGTTGTGAATTGTTAGATATTACTGCACTGTTGGAGATAAGAACACAAGCATTTCGCTTCACCTGCAATAACATCTGCTAAACATGTGTATGTGACCAATAAAATTTGATTATAACGCATTTTATCCTTGTAACTGTGAATCAAACACAATGATCATGAACGTTGATACTGTAAATGACATGAGTTTGGAAATATGAAATGCACATTTGGACTCAAGGGTGTGGGGTTTTGCTTGTATGACGTCAAAGCGGTATTTATTATAATCCTCAACATCTCATCTTTCAGAACCCGTCGACTCCCCTCAATTTACAGCATTTCCCTCTCTTGTCAACAACAAATGTGCAAAAGTAGCCCAATTAGTGGGAGGGATAGGGGCATCTTTGTCATGTGCGGTGCTCAAGTTTATAACGTCTGTCAGTCAAAACCCATACTGCGCTGGGAAGCGGAGAAACTGAGCTCTGACGGGCTGTGAGTGGAAAGGCCTATGTTAATACAGGCCCTGAGACAGAATGAAAACATGCAGCTTGAGTAGCCTCAGGACAGAAGTTCAGAAGCCTATGGTTTTGGGTGAGTGACAGAGTTGTCCTGCGGTCCCTAGAATAGTGACAGGCCTTTTTGCGCTGAAACGTGTGTCCGGAATCTTGTCCTTACAAGCATCTGGGTTTAGAGTGCATTGCAATCCCTGCCAGTTAAAGTAGGACAAGGCCAATCATCACTCCACAGAGTCAGGAAAATATTCCCCAGACAGATTGATTTAAGATTGTGTGCGTGCGTGCGTGTCTTCGTTATGCTGCCAAAGCACACCAGGCCATGGCAGGAGATTGTCTGATTTTGTATGAGCTAATCTTGATGATGATCTAATTTATGTTGAGTTAACCCCATGCTAGTGAAACTGGTGCACTCTGTGTAGCATTTAATAAAGACTTAAAAATGACATCTTGCAAATGAAGGCCAATTCTGATACAGCTGACATGTTTTGCCACGATAATAATATAGTGATGTGTTTATATCTCAAGATAACATACAGTACATTCGGAAAGTATTCATACTCCTTCCCTTTTTCCACAATTTGTTACGTTACAGCCTTATTTTCTAAAATGTATTAACATACATCTTGAATAACGTTCCAACCGGAGAACTAGATTGACTTCAGAAGAGTGGTGGAACGGAGGTCCTCCTCATGTGAAGGCGCGTGTTCAATGCGTGGTCACCTCATGGCAGTGATTACTAATTCCTGTCTTCTTCGGCCCCCCTTCACATTAGTCAGCAGACAAAGTTCTATTGACTGTTGACATCTAGTGGAAGCCGTAGGAAGTGAAAACTCATCAATATCTCGCTCTAATTTCAATGAGAGCTTGGTTGAAAATCTGCCACCTCAGAAACAATTCAAACAGGAAGTGGAACTTCTCAGGTTTTTGCCTGCCATATGAGTTCTGTTATACTCACAGACATAATTCAAACAGTTTTAGAAACTTCAGTGTTTTCTATCCAATACGAATAATAATATGCATATATTAGCAACTGGGACTGAGGAGCAGGCAGTTTACTATGGGCACCTCTGTGCACCTTTCATCCAAGCTACTCAATACTGCCCCTGCAGCCATAAGAAGTTAAATCATTTGTTTCCCTCAATCTACACACTACCCCATAATGACAAAGCAAAAACATGTTTTTAGATATTTTTGCAAATGTGTAAAAAAATAAGAAATACCTTTTTTATTTACATAAGTATTCAGACCCTTTGCTATGAGACTCAAATTGAGCTCCGGTGCATTCTGTTTCCATTGATCAACTTGATTAGAGTCCACCTGTGGTAAATTCAATTGATTGGACATGATTTGGAAAGGCGCACACCTGTCTATATAAGGTTCCACAGTTGACAGTGCATGTCAGAGCAAAAACCAAGCCATCCGGTAAAGGAATTGTCCGTAGACCTCCGAGACAGGATTGTGTCGAAGCACAGATCTGGGGAAGGGTACCAAAACATTTCTGCAGCATTGAGGGTCCCAAAAAACACAGTGGCCTCCATAAATCCTAAATGGAAGAAGTTTGGAACTACCAAGACTCATCCTAGAGATGGCCGCTCGGTCAGGGGGAAAAGGGCCTTCGTCAGGGAGGTGACCAAGAATCTGATGGACAACCATCTCTGCTGCACTCCACCAATCAAGCCTTTATGGTAGAGTGGCCAGATGGAAGTATGTACACTCCTCAGTAGAAGGCACATGACAGACCACTTGGAGTTTGCCAAAAGGCACCTAAAGGACTCTGACCATGAGAAACAAGATTCTCTGGTCTGATGAAACCAAGATTGAACTCTTTGGCCTGAATGCCAAGCGTCACATGCGGAGGAAACCAGACACTGCTCATCACTAGGTCACCACCATCCCTACGGTGAAGCATGGTGGTGGCAGCATCATGTCTTGGATGTTTTTCAGTGGCAGGGACTGGGAGACTAATCAGGATCGAGGGATAGATGAATGGAGCAAAGTACAGAGATCCTTGATAAACCTGCTCCAGAGTGCTCAGGACCTCAGACTGGGGCGAAGGTTCACCTTCCAACAGGACCACTATCCTAAGCACACAGCCAAGATAACGCAGGAGTGGCTTCGGGACAAGTCTCTGAATCTCCTTGAGTGTCCCAGCCAGAGCCCGGACTTGAAGTTGATCTAACATCTCTGGAGAGACCTGAAAATAGCTGTGCAGCGACGCTCCCCATCCATTCTGACAGAGACAGAGGATCTGCAGAGAATAATGTGATAATGGGTCTGAATACTTAAGTAAATGTGATATGATATTTTTTTTAAATACTTTTCCCAAAATTTCTAGAAACCTGTTTTTGCTTTGTTGTTATGGGGTATTGTGTGTAGATTGAGGGGGAAAAACTAAAGTAACAAAATGTGGAAAAAGTGATGGGGTCTGAATATGTTCCTGTTGCACTGTAGAAGCCAATATTTTATAACATCATTTTTAGTCTCTGATGGTTCATGTTCCTTTTGCACCAGTTTCTGCTCTATATCCTGAAAACATAGAACATCTTATATCAGCACCTGATTATATTGTATCGTGAGGTGCCTGGCAATTCCCAGCCCTAATAGGTATGCATCTTCTAGTGGTGCACGGGTCAGCTGTTTGTTCACCCGCCCGCAATCGCTAATAACCCAATCGCAGCCGCCCAACTATGTGATCGACATTGTCGATTCGGTCTTATGTAGCAAAAAAACATTTTTTTATATATATATTTTTTTACATTGGATGAAAGTAGAGACTCCGAGATAAGAAAATGGTATATCATACAATGCAGTTAAGGAATAATGGGGAAGTAATTCTGCTTTGAAAGTTTATAAACTTGTAACCCTACTTTTGAGAAAATAGCCCTTGAGTGTTTTGGTGGACCAACTGGAGAGCTCTTTGTCTACACCCATTCAGCATCGTTCACACCTTCTTAAGCCTTAGCCCCACCCATCTCTTTAAGGATTCACATGCTATATCAAATATAATATACGTTTATTTGTCACGTGTAAGTGATACAGTAAAGTGGTTACTTGCATAGTAGCAATATCAAAAACAAAGTGTCCAGATAAAATATTTGTATCATTATTAGATGACACTTACCCGACACACTTGTCTAATTTGATGGGGTCATGTGAAGGAAATGCTATAACCAACCCCCAGCCACATCTAGCTAAGTGGATGGGTCACTATTGTCTAGACATGTATGTACACATGTTCATGAAATAGAATAGATGGCCGTAGTCACCACCAGACACACCTGGTTAATTTAATGGGTCATGTAATAATCCGGCCAAAATGGAGTCTTTTATTTAGACATGTAGCTAGCTAAACAAGGAATCGGCATAATCCGAACTGATACTACTACCAATACAAACATTGTCATAGCTGTAGTATAAATCTGCAGGGAGCTAAAGCTAACAAACTAGGTCCAATGTTAGCTAGCTAACATTAGGCTATAACTAGCAATGTAAATGGATTCTGATTTGAATAATATTACTCC
Organism: Salvelinus sp. IW2-2015; assembly: GCF_002910315.2. Classification (NCBI taxonomy): domain Eukaryota; kingdom Metazoa; phylum Chordata; class Actinopteri; order Salmoniformes; family Salmonidae; genus Salvelinus; species Salvelinus sp. IW2-2015. Next base: position 5,771,096 of record NC_036865.1, on the reverse strand, counting down.
ACAGATCATAAACGTAATGTTAGCTTGCGAGCCATCAAGCTAAAGTTTGATAGATAACAGTTCGCTTTAGCTTGCAATAAAAATGACTTTGACAACATTTGGAAAGTTTTATCTGAAAATGTAGCTAGACACTTACCCGTATACATGGATGAACTCCTTACGGCAGACTGGAACCATTTAACTCCATTTTGTTTGTAGCTACATCTTGTTTAGCCAGTGTCAAGTCACTCCGGTTCACACTGACCGTGGTGTGTACATAAAGTAGCCCATCACAACTTTTTCCAACAGATCTGTCGATAGCGCCTGCTAAATTCAGGGCATCAATGTTGTTGAGAAAACAATCAGGGGAGATGTTCGATCAGGTTCAAGTCCGGGTACTGGCTGGGCCACTCAATGACATTCAGAGACTTGTCCCGAAGCCACTCTTGCGTTGTCTTGGCTGTGTGCTTAGGGCCGTTGTCCTGTTGGAAGGTGAACCTTAGCCCCAGTCTGAGATGCTGAGTATCTGGAGCAGGTTTTCATCAATGATCTCTCTGTGCTTTGCTCTGTTCATCTTTGCCTCGATCCTGACAAGTCTCCACGTCCCGGCCGCTGAAAAACATCCCCCCACAGCATGATGCTCCCACCACCATGCTTCACCGTAGGGATGGTATTGGCCAAGTGATGAGCAGTGTCTGGTTTCCTCCAGACGTGATGCTTGACATTCAGGCCAAAGAGTTCCATCTTGGTTTCATCAGACCAGAGAATCTTGTTTCTCATGTTTCAGGCTGCGGACTGCTGCTCTGGCCTCACGGGAAACAGTACGTGGAGATGGTGAGAAAAGGAGAACTACCCAATCCAAAGTGCAAGTCTTTTGACTTAGTGAATGACAGCTGTGCTGCTTTCCCTGTGACAGTGGGCATCTTCAATGGCGTAGCCAGACAAATCACCCCCTTCCTCACCATGTACCAAACAGACAAACCCGTACTGCCCTTCCTGAGTGAGAACATGTTAAAAATCATAAAAGGTAAAGAAATATGGATAATTATTGATAAGTTGACCACATTTTGTATGTGTGTGTGATACGATTGATACAGTATTTATGGTGTTTTGTCTTCAAAATACATGGGAGAGAAAGGATCATTCCTAGTGCGGTTTACTAAAATAAAGTATTAATCAAACAATCGTCACATTGTGATTTATTTGGGCTGTTTTATGTGTACATTAATGGAATGAAACTCATGTTAAAATGTAATCTAGAATCCAAGTTTCTTATCCGAGCTTAAACTAAAGAACAATATTCATTAGCTCACAGCTCATGGAACGGTTGTGAAGGAAAACACCCTGAAAGAAGCCACCTCAACACTGAAGCTCCTCCAAGTTCCATTTGAGGACAGCAGTCAGCGCACGGACAGTTCAATGATTAACACTGGATTTGCACCAGAAACAACCCTCAATCAACTCAAATCTCCCAGAAAGATTACAGAGAGGCATGTGCTGGAGATCAAGATGGACTGCAAGAGACTCGTGATCACACTGCTGGAGAAGGTAATGAAGAAGGCTCCAGTGCACCACCATATGGTGAGAAGCATGCAGTGCTTTGAGCCAAGATGGATGGCAATATCCAAACAGCTGTGTGTACCACAGATAAAGAGAATTAAGCTTACACTCGTTACTGCCAACCATGTGGAGGAGTCCGTGTGTGATGATGTTCTGAGAGAGTTCAGAGTTTTTTTGATGCTGCTGCACTCCAAGCCAGCTTCGGAGAGTTTGACCCCAAGACAAACCGGGTGGACACACTGGTGCAGGAGACCATGGGGTCAAAAGATGCCTTCTCCAGGCTGTGGGATGTTGTTCAGATGCTGCTTGTCCTGTCTTATGGACAGGCTAGTGTGGAGAGGTGACTCTCAGTCAATAAGGAGGTTGTGGTAGAGAATCAGAAGGAGAACACACTAGTGGCTCTGAGGCTCATTGTTGATCACGTCAGAGACGTTGGGGGTATAACCAAGTTACAGGTACGCTGTCGTTTTCATGAATTGTTTGTGTGTCTGTTTGAACTGTTTATGCCATTTCTCTTTTGACGTGGACATTTTCTGTACGCCGAGTACGTTTCTGTAAACAGACAAAGTAATCTACAGATCACCAAAGAGCTGTTGACGTCAGCCGCAGGAGCAAGGCTGAGGTACCATGGGTGCTTGGATGAGCAGAAAAGACTGAAGGAGAGACAAGTCATCGACCTGAAGAGAAAGGGTCTCATTGATGAGCTGCACGACTTGAAGAAGAAGAGGGCCAGGTTGGGAGCTGATATCAGTGCTCTTGAAAAATCAGTTGAGGAATATGCAGAGAAGGCAGATGCTACAAGCAAACTGACTTGCATCGCAAAATCCCTCCGTTTCTGACGCACTGCAAAAGAGAAGGCATCTCTGCTGGAGATTGAAAAACAGATCAAAGAGAAACTTGTAGCAATGAAAAACTAAGCTGGCAAAATACTGTTCAGCACTTATGGTATGAGAGTGTTCAGTTTATCGGACTGAAAGTTGTGTGTGTGTGTTTTCCAGGGGCATGAGGGTTGTCCTAACCCTACCGCTGCTGTGTCATCATCGTGTGTGTGTTCCATTTTAGCTCCTGGACTGTCAGAAATGTGAATAGGAAGTTAAGTTTCAATGTCAAACAAACAAATTGTTCAGGGTTTGTGTGTGTCTTCCAGGGGCATGAGATTTTACCTAACCCTACCTACCCCCTGCTGTGTCATCAGCGGTTGTGTGTGTGTGAAAATATCTCCTGCACTGTCCGGGACAGTCAAAAATGTAAATAGTAAGTTAAGTTTAAATGTGAAACAACTTCTTCAGGTTTGCGTGTATGTTTTTAACTCCGACTGTCAGACCACAAAAAGAAAGCACTTGTTATGTAAAAAAAAATTATCTCCAGTTTTTCCTGTTGTGTCTGTTAAGGTATTCCTGTCCACAATTATTTTATTAATCTTTATTATTTTAACCAAAACTGTGATAAATAAGCTTTGCCACATTTGACACTCATTGACTAGTGCCACTACCTTATTTTCTATGAACACATAGATGCCACCAATGATTGGTCATGAAAATTTGGTTAAAAGTAATGGGGAAAGTCCTGAAATTTCATCTGTCAAAATGTGTATGAACCCTGAATTGGTATGCTTGTAATCGTTAAAGAATGGGGAGTTTTTCAGGATGAGCACAGTCAAAGTTATAGAGGAAAACCTGCTTCAGTCATTCTGGGAGATGAATTCACCTTTCAGTAGGACAATAACCTAAAACACAAGGCCAAATCTACACTGGAGTTGCTTACCAAGTAGACAGTGAATGTTCCTGAGTGGCCAAGTTACAGTTTTTAATTAAATCTGCTTGAAAAGCTATGGCAAGACATGGAAATGGTTGTATAGCAATGATCAATAACCAATTTGACAGAGCTTGAAGAATTTTAGACGAATAATCGGTGTATATACAGTTGAAGTTTACATACACCTTAGCCAAATACATTTAAACTCAGTTTTTCACAATTCCTGACATTTAATCCTAGTAAAGATTCCCTGTCTTAGGTCAGTTAGGATCACCACTTTATTTTAAGAATGTGAAATGTCAGAATAATAGTAGAGAGAATTATTTTTTTTAAATTCACCTTTATTTAACCAGGTAGGCTAGTTGAGAACTAGGCCTCATTTGCAACTGCGACCTGGCCAAGATAAAGCAAAGCAGTTCGACACATACAACAACACAGAGTTACACATGGATTAAACAAACATACAATCAATAATACAGTAGAAAAATCTATAAACAGCATGTGCAAATGAGGTAGGATAAGAGAGGAAAGGCAATAAATAGGCCATGGTGGCGAAGTAATTACAATATAGCAATTCAATATAGGCTATCTCTGCAGTAGATTGCAACGCCGCCCCTTTGGCAGTTCTATCTTGGCGGAAAATGTTATAGTTAGGGATGGAAAATTCAGTGGTTTTCCTAAGCCAGGATTCAGACACGGCTAAGGCATCTGGGTTGGCAGAATGTGCTAAAGCAGTGAATAAAGCAAACTTAGGGAGTAGGCTTCTAATGTTAACATGCATGAAATGAATGATTTATTTCAGCTTTTATTTCTTTCATCACATTCCCAGTGGGTCAGAAGTTTACATACACTCAATTAGTATTTGGTAGCATTGCCTTTAAATTGTTTAACTTGGGTCAAACGTTTTGGGTAGCCTTCCACAAGCTTCCCACAATAAGTTGGGGGAATTTTGACCCATTCTTCCTGACAGAGCTGGTGTAACTGAGTCAGGTTTGTAGGCCTCCTTGCTCGCACACGCTTTTTCAGTTCTGCCCACAAATTTTCTATAGGCTGAGGTCAGGGCTTTGTGATGGCCACTCCAATACCTTGACTTTGTTGTCCTTAAGCCATTTTGCCACAACTTTGGAAGTATGCTTGGGGTCATTGTCCATTTGGAAGACCCATTTGCGACCAAGCTTTAACTTCCTGACTGATGTCTTGAGATGTTGCTTCAATATATCCACATCATTTCCCACCCTCATGATGCCATCTATTTTGTGAAGTGCACCAGTCCCTCCTGCAGCAAAGCACTCCGACAACATGATGCTGCCATCCCCGTGCTTCACGGTTAGGATGGTGTTCTTCTGCTTTCAAGCCTCCCCCATTTTCCTCCAAACATAATGATGGTCATTATGGCCAAACAGTTCTATTTTTGTTTCATCAGACCAGAGGACATTTCTCCAAAAAGTACGATCTTTGTCCCCATGTGCAGTTGCAAACTGTAGTCTGGCTTTTTTATGGCGGTTTTGGAGCAGTGGCTTCTTCCTTGCCGAGCGGCTTTTCCGGGTATGTCGATATAGGACTCGTTTTACTGTGGATATAGATACTTTTGTACCTGTTTCCTCCAGCATCTTTCCAGGGTCCTTTGCTGTTGTTCTGGGATTGATTTGCACTTTTTGCACCGAAGTACGTTCATCTCTAGGAGACAGAACACGCCTCCTTCCTGAGCGGTATGACGTCTGTGTGGTCCCATGGGGTTTATACTTGCGTACTATTGTTTGTGCAGATGAACGTGGTTCATTCAGGCGTTTGGAAATTGCTCCAAAGGATGAACCAGACTTGTGGTCTACAATTATTTTCTGAGGTCTTGGCTGATTTCGTTTCATTTTCCCATGATGTCAAGCAAAGAGACACTGAGTTTAAAGGTAGCCCTTGAAATACATCCACAGGTACACCTCCAATTGACTCAAATTATGTCAATTACCCTATCAGAAGCTTCTAAAGCCATGACATATTTTTCTGGAATTTTCCAAGCTGTTTAAAGGCACAGTCAACTGTAGTGTAAGTAAACTTCTGGCCCACTGGAATTGTGATACAGTGAATTATAAGTGAAATAATCTGTCTGTAAACAATTGTTGGAAAAATGACTTGTGTCATGGACAAAGTAGATGTCCTAACCGACTTGCCAAAACTATAGTTTGTTAACAAGAAATTTGTGGAGTGGTTGAAAAACGAGTTTTAATGACTCCAACCTAAAAGTGTATGTAAACTTTCGACTTCAACTGTAGTGCAAAGCTCTTAGACTTACCCAGAAAGAATCACAGCTGTAATCACCACCAAAGGCGCTTCTAACATTTATTGACTCAAAGTTGTGAGTACTTATGTAAATGTGATACTTCTAGTCATGTAGTGTATGTGGATACCTGCTCGTTGGACATCACATTCCAAAATCACGGGCATTAATATAGAGTTGGTCCCCCCTTTGCTGCTATAACAGTCTCCACTCTTCTGGGAAGGCTTCCACTAGATGTTGGAACATTGCTGAGTGGACTTGCTTCCATTCAGCCACAAGAGTATTAGCGAAGTCGGGCACTGATGTTGGGCAATTAGGCCTGGCTCGCAGTCGGCGTTCCAATTCATCCCAACGGTGTTTGATGGGGTTGAGGTCAGGGCTCTGTGCAGGCCAGTCAAGTTCTTCCACATCGATCTCGACAAGCCATTTGTGTATTGACCTCGCTTTGTGCACGGTGGCATTGTGATGCTGAAACAGGAAAGGACCTTCCCCAAACTTTTGCCACAAAGTTGGAAGCACAGAATCGTCTAGAATGTCATTGTACACTGTAGCGTTAAGATTTCCCTTCACTGGAGCTAAAGCCCAAACCATGGATAACAGCCCCAGACCATTATTCCTCCTCCACCAAACATTACAGTTGGCACTATGCGTTGGGGCAGGAAGCTGGCATCCGCCAATCCCAGATTCGTCCGTAGGACTGCCAGATGGTAAAGTGTGCTTCATCACTCCAGAGAACGAGTTTCCAGTCCAATGGGGGCAAGCTTTACACCACTCCAGCCAACACTTGGCATTACGCATGGTGATCTCAGGCTTGTGTGCGGCTGCTTGGCCATGGAAAACCCATTTCATGAAGCTCCTGATGAAGTGTTTATTATGCTGACATTGCTTCCAGAGGCAGTTTTGAACTCGTTATTGCAACCGAGGACAGACGATTTTAACGCGCTTCAGTGCTTGCTGGTCCCGTTCTGTGAGCTTGTGTGGCCTACCACTTCTCGGCTGAGCCGTTGTTGCACCTAAACGTTTCCACTTCACAATAATAGCACTTTGACCAGGGCAGCTCTAGCAGGGCATAAATTTGATGAACTGACTTGTTGGAAAGGTGGCATCCTATGACGGTGCCATGTTGAAAGTCACTGAGCTCTTCAGTAAAGACATTCTACTGCCAATGTTTGTCTACGGAGTTTGCATGGCTGTGTGCTCGATTTTAAACACCTGTCAGCAACGGGTGTGGCAGAAATACCCGAAAACCACTCATTTAAGGGGTGTCCACATACTTTTGTATATATATTTGCAAACATTTCTAAAAACATGTTTTCATTTTGTCATAATGGGGTATTGTGTGTAGATGGGTGAGGAGAAAAATGAATTAAATTAAGTCGAGAGGTATGATCAGTTTCTGAAGGCATTGGCTAAATAGATTTAATGTTGTGTGGTTATTCTTGTTGTGTTGGTGATAGTTGTATTGGTTCATGTTAATAAGCCTCATAGGGGCTCCCATGTCATCTACCTTCTTCTCAGAGAGAGTCCTTCTCAACCAAAGTTTGATGTTCATATTGAGCACTCCACCATTTAGTTTTGTAAATTCAACCACCTCTCCTTATATCACCTCTGTGGCACATCACTTCCTGAAAATCTAAAGTAGATATAAACCCCACCTGGTTTTGATTAAAAAGTGTACCACCTTGCTTGGTGTGTAGAGAAAAATCCCCTTGCTTTTAATTAGTTCTCTGGAGTAGAAAGTAACCGCATGGATCCTGTTTGTGTTTGTGGAGGCCCCAATGCTGCATTCCTCATCTGAAACACTGGGGCCTGTCTGGACTTGACTGCTCATCATAGACCAACGAATGGAATACAGCTATAGTAGATTCTACTAGATTAAGCCCTCTGATTCTCCTGAAACTGTAAAGTTATTTCCCATAATGCACTGCTGAAATATACAAATTTGCCACCAATATAAATGGTGTGTGCGATACGTGCTAATCATATTTTGTTGACCTGCATATTGCTAGTTATTCATCTCCCTCACATATAGCATAAGGAACCGATCCAACCTGCTATACGGTCCTCACCAGTTTTAATGTCATGACCCTAAACAAACCTAAATGAGTTTGTAGAGTTGCAAGCGTGATGTAGTCATTGAGTGCATGGCATATGAGACCATATAATCACATTTTGACTACTTTAATACACTAATTTGTCCAAATACTTATGATTTCGTCAAACAAGGGGAGTAGATACTGTGGTATCCCGGGAGGTCTACCCCCGGAGGTTGGCTGATAGAGGGGAGGTACGTGCCGCGATATTGACTCCCTCTGCTGGGAGTACCTGTGCTGGGCACCCCGATGCTGACGGCACCAATTAAGGGAGAGTGTCAACCAATACAAAACCTCCGATTAGTAGCGGACGTAGCCCAGCTGAAAGGTGGTACGTCGTAGGAGTCTAGCCCGAGTCAGTTCCTGGTCAAGTTAACGGAGGAAGATGACGTGGAGATGTATTTGTGCACCTTCGAAAGGACAGCGCAGCGTGAAGGGTGGCCCAAGCCCAAGTGGGACAGCCTTTTGGCACCCTACCTCTCCGGGAAGGCCCAGAAGGCCTACTTCGACTCGAACGCTGACCAGACAGAGCATTATGAGGGACTCAAACGCGAGATCCTGAGTCACCTTACCCAAGGGCTGTCTACTGACTGACGTACTATCCCTCCCAATAATCGATAAGGTTGTCCTGGTTCGGTACGTTCGGTCCCTCTCCTACGAGTATGCAGGACCCCCAAAGCTTGGAGGATTTGCTGACTGCGGTGGAGACCCACCAGAACACCCAGGACCTGCTGAAAGGACCCCGGGCAGAGAGCGCAGACTTGGCTTGAAGGGGGAAGAAATGTACCGAGAGAGATGAGGGGCTGAATGAGGCCCAGACGGAACCAGCCGTGGCCGTGAAGCTTGCGTGGAGCTGCCCTGGCCGGGAGGAGTCCATGCCCTCCGCGCACTGTCGCCTGTGCAACCCATGCCCAGCCGCGAGAGGTCTCCACTGGGCCCGAGTCGGACCAGGAGGGAGAAGTTATTTTGTTACGTTTATTTTATGTTGCCCAGTAAAGGCGTTTTTCCTGACTAGAGCCTCCCTGTCTCTGTGTCCATCTCTGTGCGCTCAAACCAAACGCCCCACGGTTTACCACAATACATAAAGTGCTTTTATGTCTAAAGAAGATGTGTATGAAAATACTTTATTATTCACTTGTCAATCGTTCGATCTCAAATCAAAAATGCTTGAGCAGAGACAAAATAAAAATGTTAGCTTCACTGTCCAAATACATATGGCAAGGACTGTAACTTGCAGTATGTTATGTGTACTTGCAAACACATTGTTTTACGAAGGCTAATCTTTTCCCCAGTGTGTGCATTTTCTAGGATTTACCAGTGAAATTGTCATTTGTGAACCAAACCTATCTTCGCTGAATGTTATTGGCCTCTTTAAATTGCTGTGTGTATTTTCCCATGGAAAAGTGTCACAGGGTGCCATGTGCCTGCTCTGTGAGCCAACAGTCCTGTTTGCCTTGCTCGTTAGGAAATAATTAGCGTTAGCTCATTCACACATACCACAGCTCACTGTTGTCAAGTAAAAGAGGGAGACATTTCCGTGTTTGTTTAGTTAATTAAGAACTACAGCTTAATCCTATATCCACTAATGGAGTTTGTAAGAAACTTAAAGCAGTTTGGGTCCGTGCCCCAGTTTAATGGACAGATGGGAAATTAGATAAAGCTCCCAGTTTGAGGTTGGAGTGCGTGCGTAAGTGTGGGGGACGGGCACTTAGGGCCAAACCGTTCCGGTGTTGCAAGATAGTTTATAAATCTGGGTTAACACTGTTTATTCTACTTACCATTTCCGTGAGAACTTATTGTCGTTCCTCAGACTTCTCAAACTTACCCCTTGGCAGGCGTTGGTTTATGCTTGTTAATTATGATTTACATTTCCTCATACTATAAAACGACTGTCATGGTGTCCCCCCCCCCCAATTTTTTTTTTACAAGAACACTATCCACTTTTGTTCCATTGCTCTTTTCTAAGAACATTAGCTCATCTACTCCCACACACAGGTTGCCCAGGATTCAGAGTTCCTCCACCCCTGTGCTGTTTAGGTTTAGCCTGGGGTGCTGTCTGCCTGCTGGTCCTCTCTCTGAGTTCAATGAGTTCTCTATGTTTGGATCTGATGCTGAAATTAATCTGCTGCTTCCGCCAAGCAGTTGACACTTGCCCCCCCCCCCCCCCCCTTTGTCTTGTGGAGTGGGAGTGGAGTGGGAGATTTCAAGGAAGAAGTGGATTGTAATAACCTTGCGCAATGTCCTGGCGATGACGGTGCTTTTCTCTGTTTCCTGTGACGCCGTCCACCTCTCTTGATCTCTCCCTCGCTTCCTTTCTGTAAAAAGTTATGGGGGATATTGTTTCAGCAGGGGAAAAACCCCCAAACAACATGGGGGGGGGGTCCCCTGGGGCCAGACACACCACTTCTCACCCTCGCATCCACTCTCTTTCTCCTCCCTCTCTGCCTCTGGAGTCAAGGTGCTGTTTCACACATCGCAAATGTAAACTTTAAGCATTGGCTTATATTTCTACTTGAGAAATTGGCTTACGGTAGAGCTGCTGCCAGACTCATTAAAAAAAAAACGAATCTCAAATGGCAGGTGCAAATACCCTTCTTTGACACATTCTAACATACATCCTAGAGACCTTTATCGGACAGTCATATCCAGAAAGACTCACTGTAAAGTGTCTTGATGAAGCATTGGTAGGGGTATATAGGGACCGGACCTTTTTTTGGGCATAACAGTCTTTCCCTAGTTTCTAGTTTTTTTTTTTTTGCAGCGGTGGCAACCACCGTCCAACTGGCAACCGCCGTGTCAGCGTGCCCGCCACAGGAGTCGATAGAGCGCGATGGGTCAAGGACATCCCGGCCGGCCAAACCCTCCCCTAACCCGGATGACGCTGGGCCAATTGTGCGCCGCCTCATGGGTCTCCCGGTCGCGGCCGGCTGCGACACAGCCCAGGATCGAACCAGGATCTGTAGTGACGCCTCTAGCACTGCGATGCAGTGCCTTAGACCGCTGCACCACTCGGGAGGCGAAATCAGTAGTTTTTGCTAACTTCATTTTATGTGATGTCAGAGCTCCAGTCCGCCCACATCGTAAATCATGAAGTTGAGTTTCGTTGGCTATGCCAGAGCAGCGTTACATGCTGAATAATAATACTTAACTCGGCCTAACCACTGAGAGACAGGAAAAATGTCCTGCGGTTAATATTGAGACAGCCCTCACCTGTGAGATGTTCCATATGAACTGTGATTAGTACGCACCTCTGTTATGCTACTCTGTGTTTCTCAACTCCACTCCACTCCCCTGACTTCACTTTAGATTTATAGCTGTTAATCATATTATATTGAATAGGACTACATAAAAACAAATGGAAGAGTTGTTGTTTTTCACTACAGTGTTTGCAGTCGTGACAATCGCTAATGTTCCTCGACAAACGATCATTTGTACAGTTTCTTCTAGGCGGTTAGACGCTGCTTCTTTACAGGCTTGTTATTCATTGTCACTACATCAACTTGTGGTTATAAATGTGTTATGCATGGGTTAAATAGGGTTATAGGGTTTTGGGGCGTGTTACCCTCGTGGCTCCCTAGATACTAACTGTTGGGACCTTTTAGGCCATCTGGCAGACTACTTTACCTCCCCTAACCTTAATAGTCAGTATTTTATTTCGGATCCCCAGTAGCTGTTGCATAAGCAGCAGCTACTCTTCCTGGGGTCCACACACTATATAAAACCATGAAATTATGCAGAACACCAATAGACAAGAAGGGCTCAAGGACAGAACTGCACAAATTTAAAATGAGAATAAAACCAGATAAAGGTCCTACTGACAGTTACCCACATTGCTGACAGTTACCCACATTGCTGACAGTTACCCACATTGCTGACAGTTACCCACATTGCTGACAGTTACCCACATTGCHGACAGTTACCCACATTGCWGACAGTTACCCACATTGCYGACAGTTACCCACATTGCAGACAGTTACCCACACATCAATACATACACTGAGTCTACAAAACATCGAGAACACCTGCTCTGTCCGTGACAGACTGACCAGGTGAAAGCTGTGATTCGTTATTGATGTCACTTGTTAAATCCACTTCAATCAGTGTAGATGAAGGGGAGGAGACAGGTTAAAGAAGGGTTTTTAATCCTTGAGACAATTGAGACATGCATTGTGTATGTGTGACAAGATTTAAGTGCCTTTTTGAATGGGGTATGGTAGTAGGTGCCAGGCACACCGGTTTGTGACAAGAACTGCGACACTGCTGGGTTTTTCACGCTCAACAGTTTCCCGTGTGTATCAAGAATTATCCAGCACCCAAAGGACATCCAGCCAACTTGACACAAGCATTGCAGTCAACATGGGAAGTGTAGAGTGTGGAGTCCATGCCCTGATGAATTGGGGCAGAAAAGGGGTGTGTCACTCTATTAGGAAGGTGTTCCTAATGTTTGGTATACTCAGTGTATACATATGCCAAAGATCTATTTAGGTCAGACAGGGGACAAACAAACCATTTATCCATCCATCCACCGGCCGTATTTATTCATTAACAGGTAGCTAGTTGGTCAGTGGTGTAGGACTTGCTACAACATATCATCACACAGCAGAATGTTTTCATTGGAAGCCAGTCGGCTAAACGCTGCAGATAGCATCTCCGCTATCTCATCGCGAGCCAACCAGTGGTGGTGTAGCCGCACCTCGCGCTGCCATAAGAAAATAAACAAGTACCGTTTTGTTACCGTTATATACAATTCGCCCACCATTTGCTTTGGCAGATAATAGATAAAGATGCTTTTGTAAGTGTGGTGTGGGTGGCACTTGATTTATCGCTGTCTTATTTTGCAACACCCACTGTATAGGTGGTTTTAAAGCACATATGAATCACATGGAGCATATGCAAATTGGTACACAGAGCATACACACAATCCTAATACTTTTTTGCTAATCAGGCAACAGAATGTGAACATTGGCGGTTGGCACAACACACTTTTCTCAGAACCCACAGCTACAGGCTGGGGATAAAACACACACCATCTTCCACTGTTTTATTTTGCCCCTTCCTTGTTCCCAGTGTCCCCTGTATGTTAAAGCTGCATTCTGGGATTCGAAAAACTAAACACAACACTTCACTTGTTTTGGACTAACAATCCATGAAATCCAAGCGATTGTTTTGACCATATTTTGGAGCTATACACTGGCAACCATTCTAGAATTGAAATGAGCATTGAACAGCTTCCTAAAGTACAGATTGGAGCTTTAATTGGGATAGAGAACAACGGAAAAGAGGGAAAGCAGCTGATCTTATCTCTCCTTCTCAAGTTGTTTAATGAGGAGCTTGTCTGGGAGGTTTCGCTATACCCACAATAACATTGCTAAATGTGTACAACCGAAAGGTTGCTGGTTTGAATACCAGAGCCGACAAGGTGGGGAGAAAAATCTATCGCTGTGCCCTTGTCGGATGAGAGGGATTTACCCCAGACACCCGAACAGGCCCTCATCCCCGTCATTCGCAGAAAGTGACGGAGGTTGGAAAGAGACGGAGGTTGGGGTGCCTTGTGAGGATCCGGCGACGAGTGGCTAATCTGCCTTTGTACATTGGCCAATAGTACCGATGGCAATCTCTGGATAATAAAGTGGACGAACTACAAGCACGTATATCCTACCTACCTGACATTAAAAACTGTAATATCTTATGTTTCACTGAGTCGTGGCTGAATGACTAAATGAATAGCATACAGCTGGCAGGTTATGCACTGTATCGGCAGGATAGAACAGCAGCCTCTGGTAAGACAAGGGGTGTCAGCCTTGTATATATGTATATTTGTAAGCAGCAGCTGGTGCATGATATCTAAGGAAGTCTCAAGGTTTTGCTCGCCTGAGGTAGAATATTTCATGATAAGCTGTAGACCACACTATCTACCTAGAGCCTTTTCATCTATATTCTTCGTAGCTGTCTATTTACCACCACAAACCGATGCTGGCACTAAGACCGCACTCAATGAGCTGTATACAGCCATAAGCAAACAGGAAAACGCTCATCCAAAGGTGGCGCTCCTAGTGGCCGGTGACTTTAATGCAGGGAAACTTAAATCCGTTTGACCTCATTTCCTGCTGTGCAAAATGTGCAACCAGAGGGGGAAAAACTCTAGACCACCTTTACTCAACACACATAGACGCATACAAAGCTCTCCCTCGCCCTCCATTTGGAAAATCTGACCATAATTCTATCCTCTTGATTCCTGCATACAAGCAAAAATTAAAGCAGGAAGCACCAGTGACTCGGTCAATAAAAAAAGTGGTCAGATGAAGCAGTTGCTACAGGACTGTTTTGCTAGCAAAGACTGGATATGGATATTCTTGGATTCTTCCAATGGCATTGAGGAGTACACCACATCAGTCACTGACTTCATCAATAAGTGCATCGATGACGTCGTCCCCACAGTGACTGTACGTACATACCCCAACCAGAAGCCATGGATTACAGGCAACATCCACACTGAGCTAAAGGGTAGAGCTGCCGCTTTCAAGGAGTGGGCCTCTAACCCGGAAGCTAATAAGAAATCCCGCTATGCTCTCTGACGAACCATTAAACGGGCAAAGCGTCAATACAGGACTAAGATTGAATCGTAGTACACCAGCTCCGACGCTCGTCGGATGTGGCAGGGCTTGCAAACTATTACAGATTACAAAGGGAAGCACGGCTGAGAGCTGCCCAGTGACACGAGACCACCAGACAAGCTAAATAACTTCTATGCTCGCTTCGAGGCAAGTAACACTGAAACATGCATGAGAGCATCAGCTGTTCCGGACAACTGTGTGATCACGCTCTCCGCAGTCGATGTGAGTAAGACCTTTAAACAGGTCGACATTCACAAGGCCACAGGGCCAGACGGGTTACCAGGACGTGTACTCAGAGCATGCGCTGACCAACTGGCAAGTGTCTTCACTGACATTTTCAATCTCTCCCTATCTGAGTCTGTAATGCCAACATGTTTCAAGCAGACCACCATGGTCCCTGTGCCCATGAACACTAAGGTAACCTGCCTAAATTACTACTGACCCGTAGCACTCACGTCTGTAGCCATGAAGTGCTTTGAAAGGCTGGTCATGGCTCACATCAACACCATTATCCCAGAAACCCTAGACCTACTCCAATTTGCATACCGCTCCAACAGATCTACAGATGATGCAATCTCTGTTGCACTCCACACTGCCCTTTCACACCTGGACAAAAGGAACACCTATTTTATAATGCTGTTCATTGACTACAGCTCAGCGTTCAACACCATAGTGCCCCCTAAGCTAAGGACCCTGGGACTCAACACCTCCCTCTGCAATTGGATCCTGGACTTCCTGACGGGCCGCCGCCAGGTGGTAAGGGTAGGTAAAAAGGCATCCGCCACGCTGATCCTCAACACAGGGGCTCCTTGGGTGCGTGCTCAGTCCACTCCTGTACTCACCGTTCACTCATGACTGCATGGCCAGGCACGACTCCCAACATCATCATTTAAGTTTGCCGATGATACAACAGTGGTAGGCCTGATCACCGACAATGACGAGACAGCCTATAGGGAGGTCAGAGACCTGATTGTGTGGTGCAAGGACAACAACCTCTACCTCAACGTGAACAAGACAAAGGAGATAATTTTGGACTACAGGAAAAGGAGGACCGAGCACGCCCCCATTCTCATCAACGGGGCTGTAGTGGTGCAGGTTGAGAGCTTCAAGTTCCTTGGTGTCCACATCACCAACAAACTAACATGGTCCAAGCACACCAAGACAGTAGTGAAGAGGGAACGACAAAACCTATTCAGGAGACTAAAAAGATTTGGCATGGGTCCTCAGATCCTCAAGGTTCTGCAGCTGCACCATCGAGAGCATCCTGACGGGTTATATCTCTGCCTGGTATGGCAACTGCTCGGGCTCCGACATCAAGGTACTACAGAGAATAGTGCGTACAGCCCATTACGTCACTGGGGCCAAGCTTCCTGCCATTCAGGAACTTTATACCAGGCAGTGTCAGAGGAAGGCCCTAAAAATTGTCAAAGACTCCAGCCACCCTAGTCATAGACTGTTCTCTCTGCTACCGCACAGCAAGCGGTACCGGAGCGCCAAGTCTAGGTCCAAGAGGCTTCTAAACAGCTTCTGCCCACAAGCCATAAGACTCCTGAACATCTAATCAAATGACTACCCAGACTATTTGCATTGCCCCCGCTCCCCCTCTTACACTGCTGCTACTCTGTTATTATCTATGCATAGTCACTTTAAAAACTCTACCTACATGTACATATTACCTCGACTAACCGGTGCCCCCGCACATTGACTCTGTACCTGTACAGAGTCAATGTATATAGCCTCGATATTGTTATTTTACTGCTGCTTTTTTTTAGGTATTTTTGATTTGAGCAACGCACTTAGCCCTAATTGCTCCATGGGCGCTGTAAAATGGTGACCCTGGCCGTGACCCCACTCCCTACAGGTGTCTCAGGGCAAGTTGAGACATGCAAAGAAACGCATTTCAATTGCACACTTGTGTGTAACAGGACAAATATAGGCACCCCCAAATGTCTCTCTTTGTTATGGCAAGCCTAAATTAGTTCAGGAGTACAAATGTGCTTAAAAAGTCACATAATAAGTTGCAMGGACTCACTCTGTGTGCAATAATAGTGTTTATCGTTTTTTTTTAATGACTACCTCATTTCTGTACCCCACACTTACAATTATCTGTAAGGTCCCTCAGTCAAGCAGTGAATTTCAAACACAGATTCAACCACAAAGACCAGGGAGGTTTTCCAATGCCTCGCAAAGAAGTGCACCTATTGGTAAATGGGTTAACATTTAAAAAGCAGACACTGAATATCCCTTTGAGCGTGGCGAAGTTATTCGTTACACTTTGGATGGTGTGTCAGTGCAACCAGTCACGACAAAAGATACAGGCGTCCTTCCTAACTCAGTTGCCGGAGGAAGGAAACTTCTCAAGGATTTCACCATGAGGCCAATGGTGACGTTTTAAAACAGTTACGGAGTTTAATGGCTGTGATGGGGGAGAACTGAAGATGGATCAACAACATTGTAGTTACTCCACAATACTTACCGAAATGACAGAGTGAATAGAAGGAAGTCTCTACATAATACAAATATTCCAAAACATGCATCCTGTTTGGAACAAGGTACTAAAGTAATACTGGCAAAAATGTGGCTTAGCAATTCACTTTTTGTCTCGAATACAAAGTGTTATGTTTGGAGCAAATCCAATACAACACATTCATGAGTAGCACTCTCCATATTTTCAAGCGTAGTGGTGGCTGCATCATGTTATGGGTATGCTTGTAATCATTAAGGACTGTGGAGTTGTTCAGGATAAAAAAATAAATGTAATGGAGCTAAACATAGACAAAATCCTTGAGGAAAACCTGGTTCAGTCTGATTTCCACCAGACACTGAGTTTAATTCACCTTTCAGCAGGACAATAACCTTAAACACAAGGCCAAATCTACATTGGAGCTGCTTACCAAGTAGACCGTGAATGTTCCTGAGTGGCCGAGTTACAGTTTGAACTTAAATCTGCTTGAAAATCTATGGCAAGTTATATAAAAATGGTTGTCTAGCAATGATCAACAAACAATTTGACGGAGCTTAAAGCAATTTCAGGGAGGAAAAAATAGGCAAATGTTGCACAATCCAGGTGTGGAACGCTCTTACAGACTTACTCAGACAGACCCACAGCTGTAAACGCTGCCAAAGGTGCTTCTTCTACAAAGTATTTGAAATAGAGGTGTAAATGCGATTATTTCTGTACTTCATTTTCAATAAATGAGCAACAATTTCTAAAAACATGTTTTCACTTTGTCATTATATATTGTATTGTGTGTAGATGGGTGAGGGGGAAAAAAAATATTTAATCCATTTTGAATTCAGTAAATATGAATTCAACTAAATATGGAATAAGTCAAGGGGTATGAATACTTTCTGAGGGCACTGTATCTGTCTCTCACTTTCAAAAGGCTTCATTGGCATGACAAAATGACATATTCAAAATTGCCAAAGCAACATTGTCGAGCGACTTTCTCAATTCTCTGTCTCTGTTTCTCTAGGTACGCCATAATGTGTGGAATCATGACAGAGTACGAGACTGTGCAGAACAGGATAAAGAATGGCTACATCTTCAAAGTAAGTGATTTTTTTTGACAGACCGTCTACACACAAAGCCATATCTTTATGTAGTCACTGATTCAAGTGTTTGTTTTGTGTGTACTTGAAGCATGTCAGACCTTACCTACATTAGCAGCACCTGAGGTGATGGCAGGCACACAGATGGAGTTTAGCAATAATAAGACAGGGTAACTGAGGTGAGGTCGGGGCGTGTGCTTTTCCAGAACTTCCCCTGTGGTCTCGCTCAGTCAGTGTTGGTTCCCAGCTATGTCGAGGGTCCTCCCCGGTCATACAACCACAAGTTGACAGCCGAAGAATCACCCTCGGTCTTATTTAGGTCAGGTATCCCTCAAATTAAATGTTTAAAAAAAAATCCTATTCATACGGTTATTGTCAGTGCTTGTATACACTGACTGCTGTACAGGCGTTACCCTTATTGACTGTGGGCTCTATTCAGATCACTCCCCTCACTGTCCAGCAGCATACCACCCTACATCCCACGGCTGGCTTGCCTCTGAAGTTAAGCAGGGCTGGTCCCTGGATGGGAGACCAGATGCTGCTGGTGTGGCACTCTTTCGGAGGAGGCACTCTTTCATCTGGTCTAAAAAAATATCCCAGTGCCCCAAGGCAGTGATTGGGGACATTGCCATGTGACGGGTGCTGTCTTTCGGATGAGACGTTAAACGGGTGTCCTGACTCACTGAAGATCCCATGGCACTTAGAGTAAGAGTAGGGTGTTAACCCTGGTGTCCTGGCTAAATTCCCAATCTGTCCCTCAAACCATCATGGCCACCTAATCATCTCCAGCTTAAAATTGGCTGTTTTCTCTCCCCTGTTACTATTCCCCAGGTTGTTGCTGTTAATGAGAATGTGTTCTCGGTCAACTTACCTGCTAAAATAAGGGTTAAATAAATAAAACACCCAGAAGCATGGGTTGCATAACGGCTGAGACTGGGGAAACCGCACGCAGCATTTATATAAAAAAAATATGAGAGAGAGAAAAAAAGAACAGGGGGAGGGAAAAGGAAGAGGGTTGCATGACAAATAGGAGCTTGTGATGCATGTGCGTGTGTGAGAGATTTTTTGTGTGGCATAGTTGTGGGTAGGTGTGGAGCAGGACAGATCAGGTCAGAGGAAAATGTGTGGTGTGATGAATCAACGCTTAATGCCGTCTGTCCTCTTCTGTGTTCAGGATCATCTGGATAAGGCCATCGAGCTGAAACCACAGGATCCTATGTCTTACTACCTGCTGGGCCGCTGGTGCTATGCTGTATGTGACACACACACACACACACACACACACACACACACACACGAACCCAAGTCAACCATACAGTGAGGAATACACTCGCTGAAAAGTGATCAATGTAGAAGCTTTGAGAAGGAGTCATTAGCCTATGGAACGATGGTGGTGGTCAACACACACAGATACACTCATTGACACACACACACACACACAAACACCCTCCACATACCCTCCCATGTGTAGCTAGCTGCAGTCCAAGATGAGTGGCTATTTCTCAGAAGCAGGAAGAAAAAGTCACACCTGATGTTTTGTGAGAGTGAATGTAAAGGGCTTTCTGCTCTGTGTTCACGTTAAATGTTGATCCACTGTTTACGTTCAGGCAGGGGCCCCTCTTTGAAAGGGCCCACGGTGACGGCAAGGCAGTGCTACACCTACAATTGCACATTTCTAAGATGAAAGGGGCGGGGAAGGAACAGTGCGTGCGTTTGACGCAGCAAGTCCATCACATTAGGCCCATTATCTTATTCCTGTAATCAAGTTTTATGGAAAAGGTGTGTGTGTGTGTGTGTGTGTGTGTGTGACTGTTTATCATGATGGGTTGGTTTGTGTTAGGATTAGAAACTGCTTCCATTGCGGATTATATTGTCTCCGCATCCTGAGTGACGGGGCTTTAGGAACATTGGTTAGTATTTTGGAACTGTCTTTCCATGGTGAAAAAATGAAAAAAAGGTGGGGGAAAAGTCATTTTCAGATCCTTTACTCCCATGACCCCTCCTTGTTTAAATGCTACTTGCACTGTTTACACACTGTAGTGTGAGAATCATGTTCACACCATGTTGTTTTAAATGCTTATCTGATTTACCATGTTCTGAAAGGGCTCTATACACTGGTTCTGTTCAGGTGGCTCAGCTGTCCTGGATCGAGAGGAAAATCGCTGCCACATTGTTTGGAGAGCCTCCAAGTGCCACGGTCCAAGATGCGCTGAAGAACTTCCTCAAGGTACTGGGATTCTCCTTGCTACCATAGATTGTGGTGTTTGGCAGTACGTGTTAGTGGAGTAAAGCATGTCAGGCCTTGCAAATATAATTTACCAGTACATTTCTCATTTGCCCAACTGCTAGCTTTGAATATGGACAGCTACACTGTTTCTGTTACTTTCATAGTTCAGTACTGTATACTTTAGCCTGTTATAATCATACAGTCCTTTCAAGTTTTATTTTATTTAAGTAGGCAAGTCAGTTAAGAACAAATTCTTATTTACAATGACGGCCTAGGAGCAGTGGGTTAACTACCTCGTTCAGGGGCAGAACGACTGATTTTTACCTTGTCCGCTCGGGGATTCGATCCAGCAACCTTTCGGTTACTGGTCCGACGCTCTAACCGCCCGGCTACCTGCCGCCCCAAGTTCTCTCTCTTTTAACTCGGCTTTCCTGATCACTGTACATTTAAACTCGGAGAACTCCTCCCTGTGTCCTGCGCACTTGCTGTTAGATCCTCTGCCCTCATGCTCTCTCTCCAACCCATTGAAACATGTAGCGCACATCAGCCTATCGGGTTTAGTGTTGAGTCGGGATTTGCCCAGAGGTCACTTCTGCACCCAGATTGAAAGACCAAACCCCAAGTATTCAGAGGCTTAATCTGTGTTCCCACATTTCACATGTTTATATAGAGAGATGTGAAATTGCCCCTGGCCAAGATTCTCTTGCTTCATGCCTCTTCCTCACGTCGTGTGTATCTCACCCATCAATTGAATTTAAGTGGTCTCTGTTGTAACTTGTCTCTTCTGGCCGCAAGGACTCTGGTAGAGGCTGTTTAGCTTCAACAAACACATCCTGCTGTTATACAACTTGTGCCACTATAACCAAGTACACAAACCGTGACTACATACTACCTAGTGCCCAGGTGTTTCCCTAGTATTCTTCTCACTGTACTATTAATACTCAGGCTATATAGGGTCTGAATTAAGGTAAAGTCAAGTGAAATAGAATTGTCTACGACTAGAGGCAGTATAGTGCTATGGTTAGTCCTTTCTGTAATTGTGTGTGCTGAGCAGGTTCTATGTTTCAATTGCAGTCATTTGCCCAAATCCTGTACCAACCCCCCCCGTACCTGTCCTGGACTGATCTGATGCCATTAGAACGTAAACTGTGAGGCAGTGTTTTTGTTAGCGGTTGTGGTTTTGGTGCCGGTCCAATGGAAGAATACAGACATGTTATTGTGCTATAGGAGGACAGGCTCGTTGTAAAGGCTGGAATGGAATCAATGGAACGGTATCAAACGTATGGGAACCACGCTTGACTCACTTCCATTCATTCCATTCCGGCCTTTACAATGAGGCCGTCCTCCTATAGCTCTTCCCACCAGCCTCCTCTGGCCTTATGGTAACACTTAACTCGGACATTCTCTAGGTTGGCGGGGGAGATTTGTGCTTACAATGCAGGGCTACCTTTTCACAAGAGTATGACTCTTAATCAGGATACAGAGAATCTGGACAGGCATGTTGTCCCAGCCTCAGGAAGCTGAACTCCCGAAAGAGTTGATTGTCAACAAGTGCAGCGTTCTCGTGTTTTTATCATGTTTTCATTCTTTCACAGGTGGAGGAGATCCGTCCCAAGTACTCCAAGTTAAACTATGTGTTTTTAGCCAAGGTAAGTCGGACTGCCCGCGTTGTTGTAATGTTCGCATCTTAGATGAATCTACAGTATATCCAATCGTCAAACGGACTCTGTACGTGCACCGATGGTGATAATGATGAGGAGGAGGAATGTCTTTTTGATTGGTCAGTGTTACAGAGACCTGGGGCAGAAAGGTCAGGCCAGGAAGATGTGGGATGCTGCTGCCTCCATGGAAACCGTTTCCAAAGAGGTGGGTACTGACTGGATTGTCACCGGCTTATTCTCGTGCTCTAAAGCCTTAGTTTTCTCACGTTTTGTCATTGTTGTGGTTCAAAAAGAGATGGATTGTCTCTTTTTATTTCTCTCTCTTTCTCTCTTTCCAAGGATGAGGAGGCACAGAAGGAGCTTGACTACCTTCTCCCTGCGCTAGGTGTTTATTGAGGACGTTTCGAAATGGTTACGTCCTCTCGCTAGGGAGATCCTCTTCACTGGAAGCCACACTATGAATGGAATCCAAATCAATGTCTTCTTTGATTACTGATGGGACAGTACCTTCAATGGGGGCTTCAACATTTTTGAAATACCGGACTCTTGCTAATACTCTCTGGGATTGGAGATGACTGGATCGGCTGTGCACGCTAGGGAACAGTGTTCTGGAGAACACGTTTATCACAGACACAGCTTGATGTCTTGTAAAAGCAGATATCAAAATTCTTTGAGATCTGTTTGCTAAAGAGATTGTGGTAAAAGGGACTGTTTTGACCTATCAGCAAGCAGTTACACCCAGAATCCAATTTCATTGGCTGTTCCTATCTTTGATGTATGTCAATCAATGGTGTTCACTGGGATGTAGATTATCTCCCATCTCACCTTGAAGCAATCTGCAGTCGAGTGTGGAGGACCAGGCAATACTGTAGCTAGAAAATATTTTAATAATTATACTCACCCTGTTGGTTTCAGAAATGAATATGGTCCCCTGTAAACTGCATAAGTATCAATAATTATTCTTGATTAGTTTTTTTATTACACTGAAATAGCCTAGCCTAAGAACTGCTTTAAAAGAAAAATGTTGATGCCTGTTCTTTCTGTTTTAACCCATCTACCAATAAGTGCATTGGAAAACATCACTGGTCTTTGTGGTTGAATCTGTTTGAAATTCACTGCTCGACTGAGGGACCTTGTAGATAATTGTATGTGTGGGGTACAGAGATGAGGTAGTCAATTCAAGACATCATGTTAAACACTATTATTGACCACAGTGAGTCTCGTGTGACTTGTTAAGCACATTTTTACTCCTGAACTTATTTAGCCTTGGCATAACAAAGGGGTTGAATAGTTATTGACTCAAAAGATTTCAGCTTTTCATTTTTAATTTTTTAATAAAAAATTATTAAAAAAGGCTATAACATGATAAAGTGGAAAAATTCAAGGGGTTGAACTACTTTCTGAAGGCACTATAACTATATGTTACCCTATTTCCTATAAAGTACACTACATTTGACCAGGGCCATAGTCCACTAAATATGGAATAGGGCCTCTGGTCAGATGTAGTGCACTAAATATGGAATAGCGGCTCTGGTCAGATGTAGTGCACTAAATATGGAATAGCGGCTCTGGTCAGATGTAGTGCACTAAATAGGGAATAGGGCCTCTGGTCAGATGTAGTGCACTAAATAGGGAATAGGGGCTCTGGTCAGATGTAGTGCACTAAATAGGGAATAGGGGCTCTGGTCAGATGTAGTGCACTAAATAGGGAATAGGGGCTCTGGTCTGATGTAGTGCACTAAATAGGGAATAGGGGCTCTGGTCAGATGTAGTGCACTAAATAGGGAATAAGGTGCCATTTCAGATGCAGACTTGGACATTTTTTAAGTATTCTTTGACCTGCAATGAGTGGACCACTAGTGTAGCTCTGCTGGTTGGCAGGTTTTGTGTTCCTGTCACTGTTGTACATAGACTGAGATGATGGTCCCATCGGATAAGATGAAGGACTCGATAGGGGAAGAAACACGACTCCTAGGGAGAATCTCAATGTCATACTCGTCGCGTCCTCTCTCCTCTTCTCCTTCTCAATTGGAGGAGGTCAGAGGGAAGGGATCTCTGGCTTTCTCATCCAATGGGTTTTGAACATGAGGCGAGGAAAAAGGACTCGAGGAGTATGAAATTGAGATTCTCCATAGGAGTCAAGTTTCCTTCCCTATCAAGTCTTCTGGAAACCATTAACTGGTGCATACTTTATCTGAGAGGTGAAATACAAGAATGATATCATTTATTTTGCCTCAGATTTGTCTGCGTTCCAGTAATATGAATGTATGCTTTTGTTTTATCTAGGGTTGTACACATTGTACCCACTGGGCACACACTGGTTGAATGAATGTTGTTTCCACGTCATTTAAATGAAATTACGTTGAACCAACTTGGAATAGATGTTGAATTGATGTCTATGCCCAGTGGGCAGTGAAGTAAATTTTAAGCAAAAGTCCCGATGGGGTGTGGTATATGGCCAATATACCACGGCTAAGGACTGTTCTTACGCACAACGCAATGCAGATTTCCTGGATACAGCCCATTAGCTGTGGTATATTGGCCATGTATCACAAACCCTGAGGTGCCTTATTGCTATTATAAACTGGTTACCAAAATCATTTGAGCAGTAAAAAGACATGTTTTGTCATACCCGTGGTATATGGTCTGATATACCACGGCTGTCAGCCAATCAGCATTCAGGGCTCTAACCACCCAGTTTATGATATCTTGTAAATTAAATACAGTACATAAAATATTATATAGACACTACTCGAGCCATGTATTTAGAAATGAAAATGCATGGCTCTGGAAACTACTATTCTATAGACACTACTGATCAATGTTATTTGAGTCTGCCATTTTTCAATAAATACGTGAAATCGTGTGTGTGTGTGTGTGTGTGTGAGAGAGGGGGGATGTTGCTGGAATACATGCACACACAACTATTTTTGTACGCAACACTTGATTAAAATCTAATCGGGACATTTTCATTCTATTATCACCCAAATATTTACCCTGGTCTCAGTCCAAATGTAATGGAATAGCAAGGTATGAAAGCAAGTTCTTGCTTGATTACCAAAGGTGAAGTGTGATGTTTTATTTGTACGCCCCCTTCCATTCCCCTTTTTGTGCAGACTGTGTAGTTTGTTCCAGAGCCAATTTAAATTTGTCACTGGATCAAATCCAGTCCGACTTCCCTCCAGTCTGGTCATGTTTCACGTTATTGTTACGGCGTAGACTCATTCAATTACCTCCTAAAGGAACACAGGTGTTTGTTCAGTATTAAAATAACTCCAAATAAATCCTTGGAACGTTGGTTTAGCCTTATCATTTGTACCAAATTAATGGAGCTTGCCTCCACACAGCAATGAACTACAGTATTCCATGTCAGTGGCGTTAATCCTGTTGCAACTTCTTACCAAATGCCTCTTAATTTTCCAAAGTGGACTGAAAAGTTCATGTTAATGTCTTAATCACAACCCTGCTGCATACCACAATCACTAACTCTCCCTAACGTACTGTACTTGTCTCATGATCCTCAAAGGCCAAACAAATATACCAGTGGCTCAGGGAAATCATTAAGGGTTATTATCTCATCTGAAGAACATAGTGTAGCTGCAAGTTACATAATTGGGAAATGTTCTCCTTTCCCTTCTCATAATGTCCTAACTGGAAATGTTTGCGGTAGTTAATCATCTTGAAAGTAAGGTTTACTGGAAAACTTCWGCTAATGTGCACATTGCCTGTCTGGGAGGTTGGTCAACTATATCCTACTTTTGAGGAACTGTCATGAATTTATGATTGGCCATCACAGACACGACTGTCAGTATTTTTGGCTAATGGGAAATTGTGACGTAATGAGTCACAAAACCAAACTGTCATCAGTCATGCTATCAGGGATTAGGTCATATTCCTCACCACATACACAAAAAAATGCTGGGTTAAAATCAACCCAATTTGGGTTATTTGGTAACCCAGCGTTGGATAGATATTGGACAGAACACACGTTGGGTTATTTTGATCCAGCCAGTGTTGCATGAATAACCCAACATATTGGGTTAATTTAACCGTCAATTGGTTTATATTCACTTTCATGCTGAGTTGACCCAGCAGTTAGGTATTTTCTTTATGTAATCCATAGGTTATTTTCAGTAGGTGTGGCTTTCAGATAGCTATTTTTTTGCCACCCGTGACAGTAAATGTCATTATTGTTCATCATATTAAATTGGTACCCTGCTAATAAAAATGTAATTAATTTTTTTTTGTCATTACATATTGTGATGTATTATTAATTACATAATTGTTTTTCCACGGTCCGGGGCCTCCGGAGACGACCCACGGTCCGGAGCTTCCAAAGCTGCGTCCAGAACCAGAGCCGCCACCAAGGGTAGATGCCCAACCGGACCCTCCCCTATAGGTTCAGGTTTGCGGCCGGGAGTCCGCACCTTTGGGGGGGGGGGTACTGTCACGCCCTGACCTTAGATATCTCTGTTTTTCTTTATATTTTGGTTAGGTCAGGGTGTGACTAGGGTGGGTCCGCTAGTTTTGTATGTCTAGGGTTATTGTATGTCTAGGGGTGTTGTATGTCTATGTTGGCCTGATATGGATCATATTTAGGTAGCCATTTTCTTCGTTTGTGTTGTGGGATCTTGTCTACGTATTGTTGCCTTTGTGCACATCAGTAGCTTCACGTTTCGTTTGTGCTTTTGTTGTTTTTTGAAATTCAGGACAAAATGTTAATTGCTTTGCCAAATATTTTGTAGTATGTCTTTAGTGCCTTGTTGCATACATGATGGATGTTTTTGAATATTTTTATTCTGTACAGGATTCCTTCTTTTCACTCTGCCATTTAAGTTAGTATTGTGGAGTAACTACATTGCTGTTGATCCATCCTCAGTTTTCTCCTATCACAACCATTAAACTCAAACTGTTTTAAAGTCCCCCATTTTCCTCATGGTGAAATCCCTGTGCGGTTTCCTTCCTCTCCAGCAACTGAGTTAGGACTGCCTTGCCTGGTTCACCAACTACTTTGCAGACAGAGTTCAGTGTGTCAAATCGGAGGGCATGTTGTCCGGTCCTCTGGCAGTCTCTATGGGGGTACCACAGGGTTCAATTCTCGGGCCGACTCTTTTCTCTGTATACATCAATGATGTTGCTCTTGCTGCGGGCGATTCCCTGATCCACCTCTACGCAGACGACACCATTCTATATACTTACGGCCCTTCCTTGGACACTGTGCTATCTAACCTCCAAACGAGCTTCAATGCCATACAACACTCCTTCCGTGGCCTCCAACTGCTCTTAAACGCTAGTAAAACCAAATGCATGCTTTTCAACCGTTCGCTGCCTGCACCCGCACGCCCGACTAGCATCACCACCCTGGACGGTTCCGACCTAGAATATGTGGACATCTATAAGTACCTAGGTGTCTGGCTAGACTGCAAACTCTCCTTCCAGACTCATATCAAACATCTCCAATCCAAAATCAAATCAAGAATCGGCTTTCTATTCCGCAACAAAGCCTCCTTCACTCACGCCGCCAAACTTACCCTAGTAAAACTGACTATCCTACCGATCCTCGACTTCGGCGATGTCATCTACAAAATAGCTTCCAATACTCTACTCAGCAAACTGGATGCAGTTTATCACAGTGCCATTCGTTTTGTTACTAAAGCACCTTATACGACCCACCACTGCGACCTGTATGCCCTAGTCGGCTGGCCCTCGCTACATGTTCGTCGTCAGACCCACTGGCTCCAGGTCATCTACAAGGCTATGCTAGGTAAAGTGCCGCCTTATCTCAGTTCACTGGTCACGATGGCTACACCCACCCGCAGCACGCGCTCCAGCAGGTGTATCTCACTGATCATCCCCAAAGCCAAAACCTCATTTGGACGCCTTTCCTTCCAGTTCTCTGCTGCCTGCGACTGGAACGAATTGCAAAAATCTCTGAAGTTGGAGACTTTTATCTCCCTCAACAACTTTAAAAATCTGCTATCCGAGCAGCTAACCGATCGCTGCAGCTGTACATAGTCCATCTGTAAACTACCCACCCAATTTACCTACCTCACCCCCCATACTGCTTTTATTTATTTACTTTTCTGCTCTTTTGCACACCAGTATCTCTTCTTGCACATGATCATCTGATGATTTATCACTCCAGTGTTAATCTGCTAAATTGTAATTATTCGATTTATTGCCTACCTCATGCCTTTTGCACACATTGTATATAGATTCTCTTTTTTTTCTACCATGTTATTGACTTGTTTATTGTTTACTCCATGTGTAACTCTGTGTTGTCTGTTCACACTGCTATGCTTTATCTTGGCCAGGTCGCAGTTGCAAATGAGAACTTGTTCTCAACTAGCCTACCTGGTTAAATAAAGGTGAAATAKAAAAAATAAAAAAGGAAGGACGCCTGTTTCTTTGTAGTGACTGGGTGTATTGATACACCATCCAAAGTGTAATTAATAACTTCACCAACCTCAAAGGGATATTCAATGTCTGCTTTTTTTGTACCCATCTACCAATATGTGCCCTTCTTTGCGAGGCATTGGAAAACCTCCCTGGTCTTTTTGGTTGAATCTGTTTGAAATTCACTGCTCGACTGAGGGACCTTACAGATAATTGTATGTGTGGGGTATGTTTGGGGCAAATCCAACACAACACATTACTGAGTATCACTCTCCATATTTTCAAGCAAAGTGGTGGCTGCTTCATGTTATGGTTATGCTTGTAATCGTTAAGAACTGGGAAGTTTTTGAGGATAAAAAAGAAACAGAATGGAGCTCAGCACAGGCAAAATCCTAGAGGAAAACCTGGTTGTCTGCTTTCCACCAGACACTGGGAGATGAATTCACCTTTCAACAGGACAATAACCTAAAACACAAGGCCAAGTCTACTGTACACTGGAGTTGCTTACCAAGAAGACAGTGAATGTTCCTGAGTGGTTGTCATGCAATGATCAACAACCAAATTTACAGAGCTTGAAGAGTTTTGATCACAGCTAAAGATGATTCTAACATGTATTGACTTGGGGTTGTGGATACTTATGTAAATGAGATATTTCTGTATTTCATTTTCAATGAATTAGCAAAAATATCTTTGTCATTATGAGGTAATTGTGTGTGGATGGGGCAGCCAACCTGAAAGAGCTTGAGAAGATCTGCAGAGAAGAATGGGAGAAACTCCCCAAATGGAGGTGTGCCAAGCTTGTAGTGTCGTTGCGAGGGTTTGAGGCCATTATATGGACCGATATGAGTACCAACAGAAACTGTATTTGAATGTAAAAAATGTTTAAAGACATTGAATTTGAATTCAATATTTTTGCATTTGTAATCCACAAATGGAATATTTTAATTAATGGATTGAACTTCTATTTCATTATTTAAAACTGAATTGAATTAATATTGCATTCCGTTTTAAAATTCAATTTCAATGTATTTAAATATACAATTTCAATATCTATATATTCCATTTCAGGGGTGGAGCAGAGAGAGAGACACAGCTGCATGTGAGCTCTCACATTTTTCAACATGTTTTTTTACAAAACGATAGATCTAGAGTTAGATAAACTTGGATTTTTCGGCAGCGACATTTGCAGGATGCTACCCTCCACAGCATGGCCTTAACTGGAGGGATTACTGCTTTCCTTTTTCCAAGCTATATGGAGGGTGCTCTAGCAAACAAACAGCAGAGACCTGAGGACACCATCCAACCTGGAACTGAGCTTGCTAGGTCAGACCAGATACAACTTCAATTAGCACGGAGGTGTGAAGTGAGAGGTGTTCAATGCCTTTGGGCCTAACAAGTGGGAGGAGACTTTGAAGCCATCCACTGGCAATATTTACAAGAAATCTGCTTCCAGAAATAAAAGCTTCTCCCAAGTGGGTGTGACATCTACTCCCGCTGCCTGCTGCACTGCTGCTTGGATTCCACCTGCCGATCTTTTTACATTTACATTTACATTTAAGTCATTTAGCAGACGCTCTTATCCAGAGCGACTTCTTTTCACAGTCTGTCCTGGCCTGTCTCCCCCTGTCTGGTACAGGTACCCCCAACACACTCCCCCCTCTCCCCTGAGCTTTTGCTCGCCTCCAGCACACACGCACTGTTGGGGCGAGTGACTCTGAACTTACAATGGCTAGCCCCAAGTCGTTATATATATTTTTTAATTCTTCTGCATTTTGCTATTTTACTATTTGCCTCATGACTCCTGCATCCTTTGTTGACTGTGAACTTTCTTTACCCAACCTTGGGACAGACTGTGTTTGTTCCCACACTCGGGACTGACTCTATTGATTACATGTACTTTTGGCCTCCCATCCTATTCTAACCACCTCTCGCTGGCTTTGTATTCGTGTTAGCTGATGAAATTGCTGTACAATATGATCTTGTTGCCATCTGATGCACATTCAGATGTCATAAATCAGCACTGCAGAGCTCTCCCTGTCCTATGCCATGTCTTGATTGTATTACTGTTGATGATATCTGGAAATGTGCATGTACACCCTGGCCCAACTACTGTTGCTAGCCCCAATTCTGACTTGTCCTCTGATATCTGCTTCACTGATTTCTGCTCTCGTAAAATCCTGGGTTTTCTGTACATTAACACTAGAAGCTTATTACCTAAAATGGATCAATTGAAAATGTGGGTTCACAGCTCCAATCCAGATGTGTTGGTCATTACTGAGACGTGGTTAAGGAAGAGTGTTTTGAATACTGATGTTAACCTTTCTGGTTATAACCTTTTTCGGCAAGACAGATCTTCCAAAGGTGGAGGAGTGGCTATATTTACCAAGGATCACCTTCAGTGCTCAGTTGTCTACACCAAGTCTGTCCCCAAACCATTTGATTTGCTGGTTTTAAGCATTAAACCTTCAAATGGCTCTTTGTTGACTGTTGCTGGGTGCTATTGTCCTCCATCAGCAAAGGCCTGTACCCTAACTGCCCAAAGCTCTCTCCTAGACCCTTACACTAAGTCTGAATTTGTCCTGCTAGGTGACCTAAACTCGGAAATGCTTAAACCACCTGACCAAGTCCTAAAGCAAATCTTTCTCAGATTATTACCAATCCCACAAGGTATGACTCCAAACACCCAGAAAAGGCTACTCTCCTCGATGTTATCCTTTCTCGCCCCGGGGTTCCGCTAGCGGAACACCCACAACATTCCGCTGCCTTCGCAGAGCGCGAAAMTCAAAAATATTTTTTTGAAATATTTAACTTCCACACATTAACAAGTCCAATACAGCAAATGAAAGATAAACATCTTGTGAATCCAGCCAACATGTCCGATTTTTTAAATGTTTTACAGCGAAAACACAATAAATATTTATGTTAGCTCACCACAATAGCCAAACACACAACGCCATGTTTACACCGCCAACATAGCTTTCACAAAAGCCACAAATAGAGATACAATTAATCACTAACCTTTGAAAACTTCATCAGATGACAGTCTTATAACATCATGTTATACAATACATTTATGTTTTGTTCGAAAATGTGCATATTTAGAGGTATAAATCGTAGTTTTACATTGCAGTCACCGTCACAAATAGCACCAAAACAGCCAGAATAATTACAGAGAGCAACGTGAAATATATAAATACTCATCATAAAACATTTATGAAYAATACATGTTGTACAGCAAATGAAAGATAAACATCTTGTGAATCCAGCCAATATTTCAGATTTTTTAAGTGTTTTACAGCGAAAACACAATATAGAATTATATTAGCTCATCACAATAGCCAAACACACAAAGCTATTTATCCACCGCCAGCATAGATTTCACAAAAACAGCAATAGAGATAAAATTAATCACTAACCTTTGGACAACTTCATCAGATGACAGTCTTATAACATCGTGTTATACAATACATTTATG
This sequence comes from Salvelinus sp. IW2-2015, assembly GCF_002910315.2. Lineage (NCBI taxonomy): Eukaryota > Metazoa > Chordata > Actinopteri > Salmoniformes > Salmonidae > Salvelinus > Salvelinus sp. IW2-2015. Next base: position 5,739,512 of record NC_036865.1, on the reverse strand, counting down.
TTTTGTTCGAAAATGTGCATATTTAGAGCTGCAAATCGTGGTTATACATTGTGAATTTGTAGCAACAATTCACCAAAATCTCCGGAGATATTTTGGACAGTCACCTAATCTAATCAAAGAACTCATCATAAACTTTACTAAAAAATACATGTTGTACAGCAAATGAAAGATACACTGGTTCTTAATGCAACCGCTGTGTTAGATTTTTTWAAATAACTTTACTACAACATACAAAATGCATTATTGTGAGACAGCGCTCACATATTCTCCGCCCTGTTAGGGTCAACATATTCCACAGAAATACGAAATAACATCATAAATTGTGTCTTACTTTTGCTGAGCTTCCATCAGAATGTTGTGCAAGGAGTCCTTGGTCCAGAATAAATCGTTGTTTGGTTTTAGAATGTCCATTTCTTCTTTCGTATTAGCAACTTTGGCTAGCCATGTCGAGCTCACGTGTCCAAGAAAACGTTGCGCTTGGAACGAAAAATTCCAAAAGTCCCAATAAACGTTGAATAAACTGATCAAACTCGGTTGAAAAATCCTACTTTATGATGTTTTTCTCAAATGTATCAAATAAAATCAGAGCCAGAGATATTCGCCGTGTATACCAAACGCTTTTCAGAAGACAATGTCGAGCTCCTTTGCGCGCCGTGGAAAACTGACAAAATGGCTGACCTGCCACTCCAAAAGCTCTTATTCGGCCTCAGATCAAGCTAGACACCCCATTCAACCTTCCACTGCCTGTTGACATCTAGTGGAAGGCGTATGAAGTACATACAGATCCATAAATAAAAGCAAGTTGAATAGGAAGGCCCTGACACAGAGCCTCGTTTTCAGATTTTTCACTTCCTGTATGGAAGTTTGCTGCCAAATTAGTTCTGTTTTACTCACAGATATAATTCAAACAGTTTTAGAAACTTCAGAGTGTTTTCTATCCAATAGTAATAATAATATGCATATTGTATGATCTAGAACAGAGTACGAGGCCGTTTAATTTGGGCACGATTTTTTCCCAAAGTGAAAATAGCGCCACCTACTCACTAACAGGTTATCCTCACAAATAATCCTGATAAGTATTAGTCTGGTGTTTTCTGTAATGACTTTAGTGATCACTGTTTTACAGCCTGTGTTCGTAATGGCTGCTCAGTGGAACGACCTGTCCTGATTTGTCATAGATGCTTGATAAAAAACTGAGCAAGCCTTCCTTCATGAACTGGCCTCCGTAAAATGGTACAGAATCAGCTTGATCCCCTCTGTCGAAGACGCTTGGACCTTCTTTTTTAATATTTTCAGTGGTATTGTTAACAAACACGCCCTCATAAAGAAAATGAGAATTAAAAACAGGTTCAGCCCCTTGTTCGAACGTGATCTTGCAGAGTTACTCCACCTCAAGAATTGCATTTGGCGAAAGGATCGGCACACGCTCTCGTTCAGGCAAATGAGAAATCAGTGCACTCAGGCTATCTGGAAGGCCTAAGTTAGTTACATTAAGGAGCAGTTCTCTCTCTGTGGGTCTAACCCCAAGAAGTTCTGGAAAACGGTTAAAGACCTGGAGAATAAACCCTCCTCCTCACAGCTGCCCATGTCCCTTAATGTTGATGATGTGGTTGTTACTGACAAGAAGCACATGGCTGAGCTCTTTAATCACCACTTCATTAAGTCAGGATTCCTATTTGACTTAGCCATGCCTCCTCGCCCATCCAATATTTCCTCATCTCCCACCCCTTCTAATGCAACTATCCCCGATGCTTCTCCCTCTTTTTCCCCTGCCCTGCTACAAAGTTTCTCCCTGCAGGCAGTCACTGCTAAAGGAGCTCCTGAAACTTGACCCCAAATAACATCTGGGTCAGATGATTTAGACCCTTTCTTCTTTAAGGTTGTTTCCCTATCATCGCCAAGCCTATCTCTGACCTTTTAAACCCGTCTCTCCTTTCTGGGGAGGTTCCCATTGCTTGGAAGGCAGCCACGGTTCATTCTTTATTTAAAGGGGGAGATCAGGCTGATCCTAATTGTTATAGGCCTATTTCTATTTTGCTCTGTTTATCAAAAGTGTTGGAAAAAATAATCAACTGACTGGCTTGCTTGATGTCTATAGTATTCTCTCTGGTATGCAATCTGGTTTCCTCTCAGGTTATGGATGTGTCACTGCAACCTTAAAGGTCCTCAATGATGTCATCATTGCCCTTGATTCTAAGCAATGTTGTGCTGCTATTTTTATTGATTTGGCCAAAGCTTTTGATACGGTAGACCATTCCATTCTTGTGGGCCAGCTAAGGAGTATTTGTGTCTCTGAGGGGTCTTTGGCCTGGTTTGCTAACTACCTCTCTCAAAGAGTGCAGTCTATAAAATCAGAACATCTGCTGTCTCAGCCCCTGCCTTTCACCAAGGGAGTACCCCAAGGCTTGATCCTAGGCCCCACGCTTTTCACAATTTATATCAAAAACATATCTCAGGCAGTAGGAAGCTCTCTCATCCATTTATATGCAGATGATACAGTCTTATACTGACCAGCAAGCTTTCTCTACCCTTAACCTTGTTCTGAACACCTCCAAAACAAAGTTCATGTGGTTTGGTAAGAAGAATGCCCCTCTCCCCACATGTGTGATTACTACGTCTGACGGTTTAGAGCTTGAGGTAGTCACCTCATAAAAGTACTTGGGAGTATGGCTAGATGGTACACTGTCCTTCTCTCAGTACATATCAGAGCTGCAGGCTAAAGTTAAATCTAGACTTGGTTACCTCTATCGTAATCGCTCCTCATTCACCCCAGCTGCCAAATTAACTCTGATTCAGATGACCATCCTYCCCATGCTAGATTACTGAGACGTAATTTATAGATCGGCAGGTAAGGGTGCTCTCGAGCGGCTAGATGTTCTTTACCGTTCGGCCATCAGATTTGCCACCAATGCTCCTTATATGACACATCACTCCACTCTATACTCCTCTGTAAACTGGTCATCTCTGTATACCCGTCACAAGACCCACTGGTTGATGCTTATTTATAAAACCTTCTTAGGCCTCACTCTCCCCTAACTGAGATATCTACTGCAGCCCTCATCCTACACATACAACACCCGTTCAGTCAGTCACATTCTGTTAATGGTCCCCTAAGCACACACATCCATGGCTCGCTCGTCTTTTCAGTTCACTGCAGCTAGCGACTGGAACGAGCTGCAACAAACACTCAAGCTGGACAGTTTTATCTCAATCTCTTCATTCAAAGACTCAATCATGGACACTCTTATTGACAGTTGTGGCTGTTTTGTGTGATGTCTTGTTGTCTCTACCTTCTTGCCCTTTATGCTGTTGTCTGTGCCGAATAATGTTTGTACCATGTTTTGTGCTGCTACCATGTTGTGTTGCTACCATGTTGTTGTCATGTTGTGTTGCTAACATGCTGTGTTGTCATGTGTTGCTGCCTTGTTATGTTGTTGTCTTAGGTCTCTCTTTATGTAGTGTTGGGTTGTCTCTCATGTCGTGATGTGTGTTTTGTCCTCAATTTATTTTTTATTTTAAATCCCAACCCCCGTCCCCGCAGGAGGCCTTTTGCCTTTTGGTAGCCCGTCATTGTAAATAAGAATTTGTTTTTAACTGACTTGCCTAGTTAAATAAAGTTTAAAATAAAATAACAAAATATGGTAGATATTGTCTGTGTCAAGTCTCAAAACTATCTTTTCAAGTTGACCAAAGTTTCATATATTCAACTTCTCAGATTCAGTTATCTATATTCCGAGACAACATCCAGGTACTTTGCCAGCCAGGAAAGATAGAGAACAGATAGAATCAAACGCTCTCTGTGGTAGACTGAAGCTAGCGGTACCAACAGAGTGTTCATTAAGAACACTGTCCTAATATTGAGTTGGAACCCCTCTATTGCCCTCAGAACAGCCTCAATTCGTCAGGGCATGGACACTATACAAGGTGAAGAAAGTGTTCCACCGTGATGCTGGCTCATGTTCACTATTTACACTGAGTGTACATTACATTATGAACACCTGCAAAGAGACACCACCGTGCTTGAAATAGTTCATTTGAATATTCAAGTAAATGGAAATTGAATTTTAAAACTGAATGCAATAGCAATTGAATTGTGTTTCAAATCATGAAATACAAATGTAATTTATGAGTTCAATGATTAAATTTGTGCTTTACAAATTAAAAAATATTGAATTCAAATACAGTTTCTGTTGGCACTGAAATCGATCCATACAATTAACACACAACTGTCCCTCTCTTCCATTCCTCCATTCAACTCTCTTCCCAGTGCTATAACTGTCAGGACCCGGTGCGAGAAACAGTCACTAATAATGGGCAGAACCCAGAAGATGAGGCAGACACAGCAGTACTAGAGATGGTGGTTTAATAAAAAATAGATATCTTCCAAAATACAAAGAAAATCCACAAAGTGGTAAAAACAGCAAGGGAAAAAACAAACCTCAAAAGACCAATCCAAAAATACACCGAGAACAAAACCAGAGAACCTCTGGAAAATCCAACAAGAAAAAATGATCACAAAGGCTGGGGCTGGGTGCTAACATACAAACACTGAGCAAGGAACTGAGGAACACACAGGGTTTAAATACAACAAGAGAATGACTTACAGGTGCAAACAATAATTAGGGCAAGAAAAACAAAAGGTACAAAAAAGGTGCAAGGGGGACATCTAGTGAACAAAACCTGAACAGTCCTGGCCAAAACCTGACAGAATCCCCCCCCCTAGGAACGGCTCCTGACGTTCCTACCAGCCTTCTCAGGGTGGAGGACCCTGAACTGACGAATGAGGTCAGGGTCCAGTATGTCCTTGGCAGGAACCAGGAGCGCTCCTCGGGACCGT
>NC_036865.1:5646091-5731493 GCF_002910315.2 Salvelinus sp. IW2-2015 | reverse complement strand
TGCAGCTAGCGACTGGAACGAGCTGCAACAAACACTCAAGCTGGACAGTTTTATCTCAATCTCTTCATTCAAAGACTCAATCATGGACACTCTTATTGACAGTTGTGGCTGTTTTGTGTGATGTCTTGTTGTCTCTACCTTCTTGCCCTTTATGCTGTTGTCTGTGCCGAATAATGTTTGTACCATGTTTTGTGCTGCTACCATGTTGTGTTGCTACCATGTTGTTGTCATGTTGTGTTGCTAACATGCTGTGTTGTCATGTGTTGCTGCCTTGTTATGTTGTTGTCTTAGGTCTCTCTTTATGTAGTGTTGGGTTGTCTCTCATGTCGTGATGTGTGTTTTGTCCTCAATTTATTTTTTATTTTAAATCCCAACCCCCGTCCCCGCAGGAGGCCTTTTGCCTTTTGGTAGCCCGTCATTGTAAATAAGAATTTGTTTTTAACTGACTTGCCTAGTTAAATAAAGTTTAAAATAAAATAACAAAATATGGTAGATATTGTCTGTGTCAAGTCTCAAAACTATCTTTTCAAGTTGACCAAAGTTTCATATATTCAACTTCTCAGATTCAGTTATCTATATTCCGAGACAACATCCAGGTACTTTGCCAGCCAGGAAAGATAGAGAACAGATAGAATCAAACGCTCTCTGTGGTAGACTGAAGCTAGCGGTACCAACAGAGTGTTCATTAAGAACACTGTCCTAATATTGAGTTGGAACCCCTCTATTGCCCTCAGAACAGCCTCAATTCGTCAGGGCATGGACACTATACAAGGTGAAGAAAGTGTTCCACCGTGATGCTGGCTCATGTTCACTATTTACACTGAGTGTACATTACATTATGAACACCTGCAAAGAGACACCACCGTGCTTGAAATAGTTCATTTGAATATTCAAGTAAATGGAAATTGAATTTTAAAACTGAATGCAATAGCAATTGAATTGTGTTTCAAATCATGAAATACAAATGTAATTTATGAGTTCAATGATTAAATTTGTGCTTTACAAATTAAAAAATATTGAATTCAAATACAGTTTCTGTTGGCACTGAAATCGATCCATACAATTAACACACAACTGTCCCTCTCTTCCATTCCTCCATTCAACTCTCTTCCCAGTGCTATAACTGTCAGGACCCGGTGCGAGAAACAGTCACTAATAATGGGCAGAACCCAGAAGATGAGGCAGACACAGCAGTACTAGAGATGGTGGTTTAATAAAAAATAGATATCTTCCAAAATACAAAGAAAATCCACAAAGTGGTAAAAACAGCAAGGGAAAAAACAAACCTCAAAAGACCAATCCAAAAATACACGAGAACAAAACCAGAGAACCTCTGGAAAATCCAACAAGAGAAAAATGATCACAAAGGCTGGGGCTGGGTGCTAACATACAAACACTGAGCAAGGAACTGAGGAACACACAGGGTTTAAATACTAACAAGGGAATGACTTACAGGTGCAAACAATAATTAGGGCAAGAAAAACAAAAGGTACAAAAAAGGTGCAAGGGGGACATCTAGTGAACAAAACCTGAACAGTCCTGGCCAAAACCTGACAATAACGACACAAGGCGAGACCCAGATGCAGACACGGGAGGCAGATGGTTTGAACTTGATATTTATTATAGTCCAAGGGGTAGGCAAAAGGCAGGTCGGGTTCAGGAAAGAGTTCAAACCAGGTCAGAGTCCAAAATGGTACATGGCAGTAGGCAGGCTCAAGGTCAAGTACAGGCAGAATGGTCAGGCAGGCGGGCTCAGAGTCAGGACAACCAAGGGTCAGAACCAGGAGGACGACAAAAACAGGGGAGCTATGAGAAAACCGCTGGTTTACCTGGCAAACAAGATGAACTTGCACAGACAGACAGAAAACACAGGTATAAATACACAGGGGATAATGGGGAAGATGGGCAACACCTGGAGGGGGGTGGAGACAAGCACAAGGACAGGTGAAACAGATCAGGGTGTGACAAGTGCTCCAAGAAAGCCCCACCCATATACATCCATCCTTATGAAATGATTTATCCTATTAAAATACCAAATACAGTGAGTGCCTCAGAAAGTATTCATACCCTTTGATTTATTCCATATTTAGTTGTGTTACAGCCAATACAAAATGGATGACATTTATATTTGTCACACCCTTCTACACACAATACCCCATAATGACAAAGTGAAAACATGTTTTTAGAAATGTTTGCTAATTTATTGAAAATGAAATACAGAAATATACATTTACATAAGCATTCACACCCCTGAGTCAATACATGTTAGAATCACCTTTGGCAGTGATTACAGCTGTGATTTTTCTCTGAGTAATTCTCTAAGAGGTTTGCACACCTGGCTTGAAAAATATTTGCACATTATTGTTTAAAAAAATGTTCAAGCTCTGGACATGAAAACCTCCCTGGTCTTTGTGGTTGAATCTGTGTTTGAAATTCACTGCTCGACTGAGGGACCTTACAGATAATGTGTATGTGTGGGGTACAGAGATGAGGTAGTCATTCAAAAATCATGTTAAACACTATTATTGTGTTTAACACTATTATTGTGTTTAACACATTAATAATAATGTGCCTCACTCTAATAATTTGGTCTATTTTCACCAACGTGGTATTGTAAACACATAACGTTAGTAGTTGTGGTGCTTGGCTTGCACGTGCAATTTCAGCCCACACAACATTCTATAATAGAGTTGTGTTATTTGACATGTCAAATTAAAAGCTTATTTAACATGTCAAATAGTGTTATATGACATGTATCTATTTTGACAGGCAAAGACCCAAACGGCGTCCAATGTGCCTCACCCTAATAATTTGTTCTATTTTCACCTTTTAATTTGCCTAATGTTCTAACTTGGTGATGCACAAATAGCCTATAACCTGTGTTAGAGAAATATAATCATCGAATATTGTAAGAGCTTTCATTATGTTTTAAATGCCCCATTTACTTATCCTACGGTTCTGACTGGTACATGGAGTACACTGTAATAGGCTGACCACACCGCTCGCGTCGTGAGCGAGCGTTGCAAAATAAATTTAGAAATCTATGTTGTTCAATTATTGCACCCACACTGCTCGCCCGCGTCAACGAGCATCTGCGTCGCCAATGGCTAAAATAGAAGTCCTTTCTATTTCTGACGCAGATCGCGCTGCAAGTCCTTCCTCTCCCATCTCCTCATTGGTTTATAGAAGCAGYTACCCACGTGCCATCTCCTCATTGGTTATACCCACGTGGGTGATTGAAAGACGAACTGTGTTGCCGGTCGTTGTAGTAATACTATGAAAGTTTAGATGCCAATCACCATATAAGTTCTAAGATGAAAAAGCCTGGAAGGAGGAGAGATGACTAGAAACGATTCAGTTGACCGTTTTATGTGTGGATTAATTGTCGGAGTAGAGGACCTTGTGCATTTCAGGTAAAATAACAACTCAATGTTTATATCACTGGACAAATTAGCTAGCAACAGCAAGCTAGCTAAATAGGAGAAATTAGCTAGCAAGTGCAAGCTAACTAGCTAAATTGGCATAAATGTTTAATGCTTTTTGACCTGTTCCCAAATTAATGTAATTGGTTCAGAGTTTGTTTTGATATTTTAACCTGCGTGTCGTGATCACGTTTGGTGTACGGGGACAAAATGAATTTACGCACGATGGAGCACGCGCGCAGCCGGTTTGGGTTCTGTGTAAAGAATGGCCTATGTTCTGAATTCTGTCGCTGTACAGTACATTTCAAATGTGCTGAACAAATKGTTATATTGACTAAYTCCGTCGTCGCTTGCTAGTTCATGTGTTAATTGAAATCACTGATTGCCTCTTATCCGCTTGTCGTCCCCTTATTTAAGCAAGTCAGCCATATCAGCTATGTTTTTTTAAGGCACTAAATGAGGCTGAATGAACTGTTTCGCTGCCAGACAAGGCTCCGCTGATAACCAGGTTTAGCAGTGGTAATCATTCACTTCATGGTGCTGAAAAGAAAGCTCTGCTGTTGGGACTCTGCTGTTGGGACAGCTTTATGTAGGCCCTAACAGTTTGTGGGCACCGTTTTTCACCGTTATAGTGCAATTAATGTATTGTTTAGTGTTGTGTTGTGTAGTGTCTTTGCAGGCCCCACCAAGATTTACATGCCAAATATGATGTTGAAGGTGCATTCAACATGTCCATGACCATCCATAGGGTCATGTGTGCAGGATGAGGACTGACGAGAGCTTTGAACCCTGAACGCGTAGTTCTGCCTTTACGTTGGAATACAGTTTGTTTGTTTTTGAAAAAGCCTTTCCAAAAATCAAACCCTCACAACCCCGCCATTATTTCACGTGTGCCGAATTTCCGAGTCTTGTCTATCTATGCTGAGATCTGAGGCAAATCTTTTTCTTCGACTTCCTGACTTCCTTTTCTGTTGGGTAAAAGGGAGAGCATAAGGGTTATCAGTAATCATCTGGCTTTATCTGAATTTGTCACGCACTCCAAGCTGGCTGTCTGGCTGCAAGCATCTCGCTGATGAAGTACAGGATGTTCTGGGTGAGCGAGATAAAACGTACGGCAGGGAAAGGGCTCTCCTATCCCATTTGTTGCAACATGACATGGCTATGTGCCCATAATACAGTACAATACAATACAACATTTGCTCGCTGAAATAAGAAAGTAATCAAATCTACTGTATCAAACTACCAGACAAAGTGTATTTCTTATAATAATTCAGTCATTTCAGAAAATACACAATTAAAGGTTATTCTATTTTCGGGAAACAACTGAACCGGTCATTTAAAAATAGAAAATCTCAGCCATAGTGGGTTTGAGATATGGAAGTGTTGAGTGACTTTTTATATAACCTTTGTGTATTCCTAAACATTGCAGTATCAGCATTCTATTTTTATTCTACCTGCCCACATTACTTTTTATTTTGGTTCGAATTAGCCCCTACTTACTCAAAAGCTGGTTAGATATACCTCCTATTCTGAGGCATGTGTTAAAAGATAAACCAAACGCAATCTCTTGTTACTCCAACTCATATCAGTATAATAAATACACTAGTTACAAATCAAGCAAGAATAAAATGTCCTTTAATTTAGTATTACTGTATAATATCACACATATTACCTTTACTCATCAACTCAATGTCATCAGTTCAGATAGATATCGTAAAATACTCTCACAAGAGCAACATCACAGTTGCAGTAACACAATGATTATGTTCTGTATTCAACACAACATGGAGAATAAATCATTTGATAACTGGTATCTTAAATGAAGAATCTTAATAATATGGTATACACGAAGAACTTTTGCAGAGCAGCCTTTTGAACGTTCAAGCGTATGAAGACATAACACACACTCGAAGAGAACAAAAAGACAATAAAAAAGAAAACACTATTCTAATATAGATTTTTTTWAAAGACCATTTCAATTTAACAAATGTACAGTACCAYTCAAACGTTTGTCCACACCCTACTCATTCCAGGGTTTTTCTTTATTTGTACTATTTTCTACATTGTAGAATAATAGTGAAGACATCACAACTATGAAAGAACAGACTGAGCCATAAAAGGTACACACAGTACTCTCTGAGGTGGTGGGTGCAAGTAAAATGACTGAATCAACTCCAATTGGTCAATATTCCAGTAAATACAGTCAAATGAAGTTGCAAACAAGTGTAAAAGAACACGCCATCGCCCTCAGATGAACACTGCACACTTTCTTATGTTCTGACGTGTTCCAGTGAAAGATATACAAACATCAGTGCAATAACCTATTGAAAACCATCTTTAAAAGTWGCATTTTTGTGAGCCATAGTCATATGAGTGATTACCTGTAGAACAAAGAAATATAGATGTATATGAAGGGTATTTTGCCTGAGTGTTCAGTTCATAAATACATTTTTAACTATATAGTAGCTGATACCTGATAGCACATGAGGACGAATTTCAGTTCATGAATCTACTTCTTAAAAGCTTCATTTACCGTTTTTGTAATGCTTCTAGCAACTATATTCTCAGTCTGATCTGGAGTTGCCTGTGTCCTCCTGGGTCTCCCCATAGAAGGGCTTTTGGCTAGCCTCCTCCAAGACGTCCATGCTGTCCCGTAGATTTACTGCTATGGAGAAGTTATTGGGCTTCAGGGTCAGCCCATAGGTGTAGTCAATGGTGGGCAGCTTGTCCGGGTCGGGACTAAAGTGMGCCTGGTGTGCCAGCAGTGCAGTAAATAGGAACAGCTGCATCTTGGACAGCTCCTCTCCGATGCACCGCCTCTTTCCCAAGGAGAAGATGAGCACACTGCTGGCCAGGTCCTTGTTCAAAGAGCTATCCTGGTCCAGGAAGCGCAGGGGGTCAAAGGTCTCTGGTTGTGTCCACCTGGCCGGGTCGTGGTTGCTGGACCACTGGTTGATGAAGATCACTGTGTCCTTGAGGATGGTGTAGCCCATGATGGTAGTGTCGGTGATGGTGCTGTGGGGAATGGTGAGAGGCACAAAGCTGGTGAAGCGCATCACCTCGTAGATAAAGGCCATCACGTAAGGCAACTGAGACTGGTCTTCGATGGTGGGCAGACGGCTCCGGTAGACCACTTTGTCCACTTCCTCTTGGAGACGCAGCTGGATATGAGGAAACCTATACAGGAAATGGTCAAAGGTGAACACTCAGAACACAGGTATCTTTGTTCGTTGAGATAATCATTTCCTATTGGGAAGCTAACCTCTATTTCAACACTGAGGGCATACTCAATACATTAATCTTTTTGATGGGTAACTATGAGCAACAGGTTGATATAGGCTACAGGTTATTTGGGGATTTGGTAGCATGGTTACAGTTGCCATCATGCTAAGAATTCCTAAGTAAGTGCCAAATACTGGATAAAATAAACATGAATTACTATCGAAACGGTTTTATTTTTCCCGCGCAAACTGGCAACTCACATCATGATGTTCTACGGCTCAGATTACTTTATTTCTCTCAAGCGAAATTTCAGTACAGCGTAGCCCTCATGAGAGGCTTCCAATACCTGCCTGGACACTTCTGCTATTTCAGACTATTACCTAACATCCTAGTTCTGCTACTGACGTGAGGGACACAGGAGCACGTACAGTAGTAGGCTGCCAGCAATAAAAGAGCAGAGCATAGTACTCTTTCGTTGTTTTATGTTGATAGTGAGACAGTGGCATACTAGTATATTAGGTTGGATCATTTCCCCAAGACAAAATAGCTTTTTCTGTTTTACGCATAGGTTTCCTCAACATAAAGCATATATGCTATTGTGAATTGATGAACTTAGTGCACTTAGTGTAAGTTGCTTTGGATAAGAGCGACTGCTTAATGACTAAAATAGAAAATGCATTGTTAATAGAACATATTATAGCCTATGGGAAAACGAGTACTTTAATTACACTTTAGCTGATTCAACATTAATACGTAGGCTATTACCTCACAAGTATCAGAATGATCCATTGGAGTGCAGTAGACAGTGTGTCTTGGCTTGCTCCAAAAATATCACCAATAGTAGGTGGCACATAATCTTTGCCTGGTGAGACTCCGGGCGAGCTGTCCTGAGAATGGTCCATTGCCATGATGAAAGCATCTGTCATGTCCCGGATTGTGCTTGGCTGAATGGTCTTTCGATGCTCGACAACCTTAGTAACGATAAATTTACTGAACTCCCGGTTGAGCTCTTTAAAATTGTCAAAAATGGTTTTTATCGGGTTGGGAAAATACTGGAGCCAAGGCATCACATCAACGATGCTCCCAGCCCCTACTGTTTGGGTGAATTGATCATTTCGTCCCACAACTTGCGCAAACTCTGCGTCGTCGTAGGAATACCTCTTTCCAAAGCACACGGCGGTCATTATGTTCGCTGTTGATACCACCAAGTATGTCATCGGCTGGAAATATTTGTGCTCTTGCGTTTTTCCCAGGAAAAGACGGAGCAGCTCCCTAACTTCGCAGACAACGTGGTTTTCGAAGGTCTTTTTGGAGTTCATGTTGCCATTGGAAAACATCCGAACAGTAGATTGGGCTACTTTTCGGTGCACTTTCCACCATTCGCTGAATTTTCCAAAAGCAATGCCATCGCCATTGGAAACGTATTGAAAAGAAGTAAAGTCCGGTCTGCCTGCGAAATCAAATCCCTTTTTGATGAGCGCCTGCCTGATTGCGTCGCCATTCAGCACCACAACGTCCCGGCAGCCAAGTTTGATTCGAAAGACGTTCCCATATTTCCGTGCCATGCGAGAGAAATAGAGGTGAGGAGTTTTGCCAACCTCTATTGCGTTCCCAATGACCGGCCAAGCGAAGGGTCCAGGCGGGCTGTATACATCGCAGTTCCGCCTGATCCTGCGCCACAGGTGCACGGCAAAGACAGCAGTCAAAGACGCCAATAATATACTCCGTGGCGATGGCCAGGTCATCTCCTCGAATATAATTTGCATGTCCATTATGAAGCCTATAATATATTGAGAGAAAGCAATAAGTTATTTCTGAAGATTAAAAAAAAAACTATTTCTAGGGGAACACACAAGTAAAATCAAGAATATAGTGGTAATATTATTACAGCACAAAATATGGCACAACATATCCTATATTTAAAAGGTCAAATACTGGGAATGAAAATACACCACCTTGCAGTCAATTCGTTGCTTCTTCCAAGTAAAGAACAGCCTTATGTTAATTGTAGTCTGTCGGTTACTAATAGATGTTTTGATGAATAAGCTCCTGTCCTTTGTCCCGTCGATGCCGATGGTAAAGACTACATTTTCATATAAATGCAAGATGCGCGGTAATTATACGTCACGTCTTTATATAGCGGATCCAGTGATTGAAAGTCTGGATTATTGGAGAATAAAATCCTCATAACCTGCACAATAAACAAGAAAGTCATCCATTATACGTCCAGTAACTTAATTTGTCATTTGGTGCAGTTCTAGACCTTCCACTCTCCACATGTGAATAGCCTTCTGCTGCCCCGAGTTAGATGATTTATCACAAACAGAAGTGTCAAATAGCATTATAGCTCGTCAGCGTCTGAGTCGTGGTTTGTCGTAAGGGGTGTCTGCTCCCCTCCCTCCCTCCCTCCCCCCTCACACACACACACACACACACACACACACACACACACACACACACACACACACACACACACACGCACGCACGCACGCACGCACACACGCACACACACACACACACACCTTCTCACGCGCTCTCTCTCACTCACTCTCTTCCTCCCCTCTCATCGACACACAGTGCGCCTACTTTTTGTTGTCAAACTGTTTGTGTTGTCCATTCCCTCGTTGCAATTGGAGGCCAAATTTAGTCACCACTAGCCACTAGGAACTCAATACTTTGCTGGATAGGTTTTGTCAAAGGTTATGGATGTCCAATCAAATCAACGTATTGTTTTATTTAATTGGTTACCATTAACCAAATATGCCTCTATTTGGGCCTAGGCTATAGCCTCATATGTAGATGGTTATATGTTTAGATGTAATGCTAATAGCCTAACAACAACTACAACCATGATGAAATATCAACAAAAATTTAAGATCATATGATTTTAGCAGCCTAACACTAGAAGACAGAACTACCATACTACTATCAATGTAACAGTATTATTAGTAGTAGTTTTTTGTATTTATTATTTGTTTGACCTAATATTATTCAAATTATCATTCGAAATTGTATACTATTATACTATAAAGTTATTATCGGTTACACCTTGAAAGTACAAGGTATAGTATTGTATAAATTATGGTTAGTGTCTGCGGAAATGTAGGCCTATGGTTTATTAAAATTCAATATAATGGGTCTTATCATGCAGCAAATGAGAGAGGCCTTGTTTCATTTGAACTTTATTCGACTTCTGTTCCTTTTACGCAAATACATCGTGTGTTTACTCATTCATACTGTCAAATTATTTGATATTGCAATTTATTAAGGATTTATACGAATGTGTGTGTGTAGGGGACACGTTTTCCAGAATTATGTGGGGCTATGCTATATTTCGTGAATTATTCCCCAAATGGATCTAACAACGTGTATTTTTTTATGTCCTTTAATGTGTTTACATAAAGGCTACTGCATAGAAATAAACGTTTTTGTAGACTGACCGAGTGTTTCTGGTATAGTTGTATTTCTTATTTTACGGGATACAGTTTCCAACAAGTAAAATGTGTCCGTTTTAATTTAAAATTATAATGAATTATTAATTATGAGAGGTCTATAAAATATCAGACTTATTATTCCTCATTATTAGCTGATGCTTTATTCCGTTATCGAAGCCTGATGCGTGACAGGGGCTGGGTTTCAAGCATACCTGCAATCACTTACTAACTGTTGATGAAGTATATTTTATATCTTAAAACGTAGGTGCTTAATTTATACATTTGTCATTTAGGATATTGCACAGATCTGCATGGATTTTGGCAGGACACAGAGTAAACTGTATGTAAATATCAAGTTGTTCCATAGTATTTTTGTTTCCCCACATGTCTTGCCTCCATTTAATCTAAGAAACATTTCATTTTACATTTGATATATTTAATATTTGTTAATGGGTTATTGGTGTTTTTTTGTCAAAGCATATGCAATTATGATAGGCCTGTCAAACGTTGTTCATTAGACAAATGGATTAGGCTGCTTGTCCAATGTATACCACCAGGAGGAGACTGTCCCTATTTTATTTTTAAATTTCACTAACTACAAGACATTGTATTACAATTGAATTCTATCTATTTCCCTAAGCATGTATTTGAACGGTTATCTTGGAATACAAGTTATTGGAATAATAGTTTATCGACACAAAAATCGACAAAAAAATCTAAATAAGCATGATTGAGATAAAGGCATGGAGGCTACATACTATCGTTTATTTTTACAACAAAAAAAAGAAAGAAAAAAAAGGGTGATACCTAATCATTTGTACAACTGAATGCATTCAACTGAAATGTGTCTTCCGCATTCCGCTGCCATAATCGACATTCACGTCTTCGGCGCCAGGGGAAGTGCATAACAGAGATCATTACATTTCTGTGGATGTATGTCTATTCTACTCACTGTTGAGCATCTCATCTCACAGCACCATTCACAAATTACACAGCACAATAATGTGGAAAGTGTGTTAGTCAGAACCAGGAGATTTGTCTTAAAAAAAAACATGTTGTTGACGTGAAGTTGCTGGCATTGTCTGTTGTTTCTTGCTGTTTATAATCGATGCGTGACGTGCAGGACCTTTGGCTATAGTTTTAAGACTTCAGTACCCCGGACAGCGCATACAAGATAACTCCGTGTTTATTTGCGACAGCTAATATTTAAATTATATAACCTAATGCTTTTGAGTTTGGAATCGAAAACTGAAATGGGTAGTTTCATTTCATTCTCATAACTGTTAATGAGCACTCACTTGAAATCCAATGCAAAAGCATACATTCACTATTGAATATACACTACATGACCAAAAATATGTGGACACCTCTTCAAATGAGTGGATTCGGCTATTTCAGCCATACCCGTTGCTGACAGGTGTATACAATCGAGAGCACAGCCATGCAATCTCCATAGACAAACACTGGCATTAGAATGGCCTGTACTGAAGAGCTCAGTGACTTTCAACTCTGACTTTCGCCGCCATTAGATTCTGGAGCAGTGGAAATGCGTTTTCTGGAGTGATGAATCATGCTTCACCATCTGGCAGTCCGACGGACGAATCTGGGTTTGGCAGTAGCCAGGAGAACGCTTCCTGCCCGACTGCATAGTGCCAACTGTAATGTTTGGTGGTGGAGGAATAATGGTCTGGGGCGGTTTTTCATGGTTCGGGATAGGCCCCTTAGTTCCAGTGAAGGGAAATCTTAATGCTACAGCATGCAATGACATTCTAGACGATTCTGCACTATCAGTTTGGGGAAGGCCCTTTCCTGTTTCAGCATGGCAATGCCCCCTTGCACAAAGTGAGGTCCATACAGAAATGGTTTGTCGAGATCGGTGTGGAAGAACTTGAATGGCCTGCACAGAGCCCTGACCTCAACCCCATCGAACACCGTTGGGATGAATTAGAACGCATACTTTTGGCCACGTTCTGTATATCCTTCTAGAAAATATCTTTCTGTTTTTTATTTTAACATGCCTACATCATTTTACTCTCAAAACGGACTCCTTACCTAAATACCAACACCTGTTATTAAATGCTGATAAATAAAATAAACATGAAACATATATTAAATATTCAATGGTCAGCACATCTTCCATCAATTTATATTAAAATAGTTTGCACAATTTGAAGGTGGCGCCAAAGAACATGGCTGACGTTTTACATTCTCCCAACTAATTGTGCAATTTACTCACCGTGGACTGGAAGAAACTTTTTCCTTTAACGAGTCCGACGAGAAGGATATCCTGCTTTCACTGGAACAGGCCCAGATCCAAYCCTTTTGCCTGAAGAAAAGACGCCGGACAAGGGGACGCAGATTGGGGATCCTTCTGAGAATCGGAGGCGAGCGAGCAAACTCCCGATGCCTTCCAATGACCTACTATTAAGATTATCCTACCAATGGGACATTAAAAACTGTAACATCTTATGTTTCACTGAGACGTGGCTGAACGAAGAAAGAAGTCTCAAGGTATTGCTTGCCTGAGGTAGAGTATCTTATGATAAGCTGTCGACCGCACTATGTACCAAGAGAGTTGTCATCTGTATTATTTGTAGCCGTCTATTTACCACCACTCAGCGAAGCTGGCACAAAGACCGCTCTCAACCAACTCTATAAGGCCATAAGCAAAGAAGAAAATGCTCACCCAGAAGCGGTGCTCCTAGTGGCCAGGGACTTTAACGCATGCAAATTGAAATCAGTTTTACCACATTTTTACCAGCATGTCACGTGCAACCAGGGAAAATAATCCTAGACCACCTTTACTCCACACACAGAGATGCATACAAAGCTCGCCCCCACCCTCCATTTGGCAAATCTGACCATAATTCTATCCTCCTGATTCCTGCTTACAAGCAAAAACTAAAGCAGGAAGCACCAGTGACTCACTCAATACGGCAGTGGTCAGATGACGCGGATGCTACACTACAGGACTGTTTTGCTAGCACAGACTGGAATATGTTCCGGGATTCATCCAATGGCATTGAGGAACACACCACCTCAGTCATCGGCTTCATCAATAAGTGCATCGATGACGATGTCGTCCCCACAGTGACTGTACGTACATATCCCAACCAGAAGCCATGGATTACAGGCAACATCCGCATCGAGCTAAAGACTAGAGCTGCCACTTTCAAGGAGCGGGAGGCTAATCCGGACGCTTATAAGAAATCTCGRTATGCCCTCAGACGAACTATCAAACAAGCAAAGCGTCAATACAGGATTAAGATTGAATCTTACGACACCGGCTCTGACTCTCGTCGGATGTGGCAGGGCTTGAAAACTATTARGGACTACAAAGGGAAACCCAGACGCGAGCTGCCCAGTGATGTGAGCCTACCAGACAAGCTAAATACCTTTTATGCTCGCTTCGAGGCAAGCAACACTGAAGCATGCACGTGAGGACCAGCTGTTCTGGATGACTGTGTGATAACGCTCTCGGTAGCCGGTGTGAACAAAACCTCTAAACAGGTCAACATTCACAAAGCCACTGGGCCAGACCGATTACCAGGACGTGTACTCAAAGCATGCACGGACCAATTGTCAAGTCTCTTCACTGACATTTTCAACCTCTCCCTGACCGAGTCTGTAATACCTACATGTTTCAAGCAGACCACCATAGTCCCTGTGCCCAAAGAGGCGAAGGTAACATGCCTAAATAATTACCGCCCCGTGGCACTCACGTCGGTAGCCATGAAGTGCTTTGAAAGGCTGGTCATGGCTCACATCAACAGCATTCTCCCGGACACCCTAGACTCACTCCAATTCGCATACCACCCCAACAGATCCACAGATGACGCAATCCCAATCTCAGTCCACACTGCCCTTTCCCACCTGGACAAAAGGAACAGCTATGTGAGAATTCTGTTCATTGACTACAGCTCAGCGTTCAACACCATAGTACCCACGAAGCTCATCACTAAGCTAAGAACTCTGGGACTAAACACCTCCCTCTGCAACTGGATCCTGGACTTCCTGATGAGCCGCCCCCAGGTGGTAAGAGTAGGCAACAACATGTCTGCCACGCTGATCCTTAACACTGGGGCCCCACAGAGGTGTGCACTTAGTTCCCTCCTGTATTCCCTGTTCACCCACGACTGTGTGGCCAACACGACTCCAACACCATCATTAAGTTTGCTGACGACGCAACAGTGGTAGGCCTGATCACCGACAACGATGAGACGGCCTATAGGGAGGAGGTCAGAGACCTGGCAGTGTGGTGCCAGGACAACAACCTCTCCCTCAATGTGAGAAAGACAAAGGAGCTGATCGTGGACTATGGGAAAAGGCGGGCCGAACAGGCCCCCATTAACTTCGACGGGGCTGTAGTGGGAGCGGGTCGAGAGTTTCAAGTTCCTTGGTGTCCACTTCACGAACAAACTATCGTGGTCCAAACATACCAAGACAGTCATGAAGAGGGCACGACAAAACCTTTTCCCCCTCAGGAGACTGAAAAGATTTGTCATGGGTCCCCAGATCCTCAAAAGATTTTACAGCTGCACCATCGAGAGTATCCTGACCGGTTACATCACCGCCTGGTATGACAACTGCTCGGCATCTGACCATAAGGCGCTACAGAGGGTAGTGTAAACGGCCCAGTATCTCACTGGGGCCAAGCTTCATGCCATCCAGGACCTACAGTGGGGAGAACAAGTTTTGGATACACTGCCGATTTTGCAGGTAGAGGTCTGTAATTTTTATCGTAGGTACACTTCAACTGTGAGAGACGGAATCTAAAACAAAAATCCAGAAAATCACATTGTATGATTTTTAAGTAATTCATTTGCATTTTATTGCATGACATAAGTATATGATACATCAGACAAGCAGAACTTAATATTTGGTACAGAAACCTTTGTTTGCAATTACAGAGATCATACGTTTTCTGTAGTTCTTTACCAGGTTTGCACACACTGCAGCAGGGATTTTGGCCCACTCCTCCATACAGACCTTCTCCAGATCCTTCAGGTTTCGGGGCTGTCGCTGGGCAATACGGACTTTCAGCTCCCTCCAAAGATTTTCTATTGGGTTCAGGTCTGGAGACTGGCTAGGCCACTCCAGGACCTTGAGATGCTTCTTACGGAGCCACTCCTTAGTTGCCCTGGCTTGGTGTTTCGGGTCATGGTCATGCTAGAAGACCCAACCACGACCCATCTTCAATGCTCTTACTGAGGGAAGGAGGTTGTTGGCCAAGATCTCGCGATACATGGCCCCATCCATCCTCCCCTCAATACGGTGCAGTCGTCCTGTCCCCTTTGCAGAAAAGCTCCCCAAAGAATGATGTTTCCACCTCCATGCTTCACGTTGCGATGGTGTTCTTGGGGTTGTACCATCCTTCTTCTTCCTCCAAACACAGCGAGTGGAGTTTAGACCAAAAAGCCTCTATTTTTGTCTCATCAGACCACATGACCTTCTCCTATTCCTCCTCTGGATCATCCAGATGGTCATTGGCAAACTTCAGACGGGCCTGGACATGCGCTGGCTTGAGCAGGGGGACCTTGCGTGCGCTGCAGGATTTAATCCATGACGGCTAGTGTGTTACTAATGGTTTTCTTTGAGACTGTGGTCCCAGCTCTCTTCAGGTCATTGACCAGTCTTGCCGTGTAGTTCTGGGCTGATCCTTCACCTTCCTCATGATCATTGATGCCCCACGAGGTGAGATCTTGCATGGAGCCCCAGACCGAGGGTGATTGACCGTCATCTTGAACTTCTTCCATTTTCTAATAATTGCGCTATTGCCTTCTCACCAAGCTGCTTGCCTTTGTCCTGTAGCCCATCCCAGCCTTGTGCAGGTCTACAATTTTATCCCTGATGTCCTTACACAGCTCTCTGGTCTTGGCCATTTGGAGAGGTTGGAGTCTGTGATTAGTGTTGAGTTTTCGACGAGTAACAGTGAGTACAGTATGGTGAACAAGCTTTAAGACTAAAGTCTGTGAGAGCCGGAATTCTTACTGGTTGGTTGGTGATCAAAATACTTATGTCATGCAATAAATGCAAATTAATTACTTAAAAATCATACAATGTGATTTCTGGATTTTTGTTTTAGATTCCGCTCTTCACAGTTGAAATGTACCTATGATAAAAATTCAGACCTCTACATGCTTTGTAAGTAGAAAACCTGCAAAATCGTCAGTGTATCAAATACTTGTTCTCCCCACTGGATATAATAGGCAGTGTCAGAGGAAAGCCCATAAAATTCAGGTTCCGGTACCGCACGGCAAGCGGTACCGGAGCACCAAGTCTAGGCCCAAAAGGCTCCTCAACAGCTTCTACCCCCAAGCCATTAGACTGCTGAACAATTCATAAAATCGTAACCGGACAATTTATATGACCCCCCTCCCCCTGTACACTGCTGCTACTCGCTGTTTGAGAGCTCTGTTGAATTAGTAGGGAATCCTGAGTGAACAAAATCCTGAGTGGACACATTCATGACCTTCCAGTTCTTCAGTTCTCCTTTTTGTGGAATTCTTCTAGCAAGGTACAATGTGACTTCAGATGATGATTCATATGAAACAATGATACGCTCAAAGGCAAACATCTCATCATCAGAAAAAAATATCCAGATTCAGGAAGTGAGCTGAACCATGACAGAAGTGTGTGTGTGTGTGTGTGTGGTGTTTGTGTGTGTGTGGTTGTGTGTGTTGTTGTGTGTGTGTGTGTGGTGTGTGTGTGTGTGTGTGTGTGTGTGTGTGTGTGTGTGTGTGTGTGTGTGTGTGTGTGTGTGTGTTGTGTGTGTGTGTGTGTGTGTGTGTTTGGCCCAGAGGGGGTTACTAGGGCCACAAAGCCCAGTCAACGGTCAAACTGGTATCCTGAACATCCCTGGTCATGAGAAATAGTGTACGTGTGTGTGTTCTAACAGGCTTGGATATTTAGGGTTATTATGTGTAATTGGTGAGAGGGTGCAAAACCGGAGCTTCAGAGAGGGCTGCATGAGATGAAGTGGAATCTATTCACAAGGTAAAATATAACAACCCAGAACCCCCCCTGATCTTATTGACCTTTAACTGAGTAAAACTCAATGACTCAAACTCAAATAACTCAACCAATTATGTCATCATCATTATGTCATTGATTTAGTGAACTGACTGCTATGAGCTGAATAGTTCTGAATAGGTGAAATAGCAGGACAAACTTTAGTCAAATCTCAATGGTAAAATGATGCCTCTTGGGTCATTTTATTCCAACACAATTTCCTACCGTCCACAAGCCGCAATGCGAGCGCCTATTACCATTTAGTAGGCTCGCGATGAGCTACGACTCAGAGGATTGCTGATTCAATCGCAGTGCTAGGCACTTGTTTTTTTGTTTTTTAACCCTATCCCAAACCTTTCCCTTAACCACTCAGAAATAATGCCCTGCTGCCTAAATTTAACCAAAAACTGTTACAGTTTCACTTTTGCACTGTTTGACTGACAGCTAACATATATCAAAATATGCGTAATTAAAACGGCCACACAGTCCATAATCTACAGACAGCACCACAGACGGCCCCTCACACCATACATGGATCGCGGGTTCAATCACAGTACTATGCGATCCGCTAGCTACGGCTTTGAGGATCGCGGGTTCAATCCCAGTACTATGTGATCCGCTAGCTACGGCTTTGAGGATCGCGGGTTCAATCGCAGTACTATGCGATCCGCTAGCTACGGCTTGAGGATCGCGGGTTCAATCGCAGTACTATGCGATCCGCTAGCTACGGCTTTGAGGATCGCGTCAGTCCCAGTACTATGCGATCCGCTAGCTACGGCTTTGAGGATCGCGGGTTCAATCGCAGTACTATGCGATCCGCTAGCTACGGCTTTGAGATCGCGGGTTCATCCCAGTACTATGCGATCCGCTTAGCTACGGCTTTGAGGATCGCGGGTTCAATCGCAGTACTATGCGATCCGCTAGCTACGGCTTTGAGGATCGCGGGTTCAGTCCCAGTAATTTGCAGTCGTTTACATTTTTGGTTTGTTTGTTTTATCCCTATCCCAAACCTTAACCCTTAACTAAACCATTTGGAATTAATGCCTAAGGTTAACCCTGTTAACACTATTTTACAAAAATGTTTGACTGACAGCTAGCATGCGTCGATATAAACCATAATTAAAACAACCACACAGTCCATAATTTACAGAGAGCACCACAAACGGCCCCACATCCCATAATTAAAACGACCAGCCATGTCATATCTCTATTGCTGCAGTCACTGTGAGAGGGATGGCATTTTCTTTGGAGCTTGTGCTGTGAAAAAGTTCAAGGGCAACTCATTTTCAACCGCATTTTCATTATCACCAGCACAAAACCAGTGTCAACACATGTGAAAACAGTTTTGAAGAAAAAAAAAGAAAGTTCACCAGTTCGGTAACGATTTACTTTGACTACAAATCCATAAATAATGTATTACACACCTATAAGCATTTATAACAGTCCCAACCACATTATTAAAGGTTCATGAATATATCAATGGCATATCTATAGCGCATTCATGTCATGCTATGCAAGAGCTCATATTTAGGTATCTTAATACATGCATAATTACAATGACACCGTAGTGTCATCATTATGACTGTTCTCAAAAGTGAGCTTCTGCCATACCAGTGTTAGTGAATATGTCAAAAGGCCAAACCACCTTAAAAATATTATGCTGATAAACACTGAGTGTACAAAACATTAGGAACTCCTGCTCTTTCCATGACACCAGGTGAATCCAGGTGAAAGTTATGATCCCTTATTGATGTCACCTGTTAAATCCACTTCAGTCAGTGCAGATGAAGAGTAGGAGACACCCCAAGAGTTGATTTCTGTGCCGCCGCGGAAATCTAATTAGCATTATAAAAACATCCCCGTAAAAATCAGACAGTTTAAAGGGGAATTTCACACTGGCTCTGCCACGGCACACAGTCATTACTATATTAACAACATTACATTTTTATCATAAACATCACAATTATCCAAACCACAAGCTAGAACTAGCACATTTTCATTTCACTGGTAGAATCGGGAAGTGTCGACTCCATGTGTATTTGTCTGCTCATTGTGAACCACAAAGTCCGTCATTCATAGCGAATCCTGATACCACCTGCTAGGTAGAGGGAGCGTTCCCACAAACTTGAATAATGGCATTGTTTACTTCGAACGACCAACAAACAGTCATCTAAGAACTTCTCTAGGCAAGATTTGTGTTGAAAACGTTAGTTTTTCACTAACGTTTGTCATCATGCCCGTGTTGTGTTCTGTGCTAAGTATGAACAAACGTGAAAATGTGTTATCTTTCACCTTTATACCTACCTGAGAATCACCCAGATTCTGCCAGGGGCTTGCGTTGCGGCTATCAAGGATGATGCGGTGACCAAAGATAATCAGAGGGGTTTTCAGGCTGAACTGATGGGTAATAGCTAAAGTGACAGTCCAAATTTAGCTAGCTAGCTAACGTTACAGTGCTGATAGCTAACTCATATACCTATCTTTTCTGGTATGCACACTGTCAATCAATTTCGCCAATGCCATTGTAGTCACTGCTTGACTGGTAGCTACCTTCAGCAGCGTAAACATGTTTGTTCTATAAGGGCACAGGGTGAGATCCAGATGCAGACACGGGAGGCAGATGGTTCGAGTCTCTGATATTTATTAGTATCCAAGGGGCAGGCAAGAGAATGGTCGTGGACAGGCAAAAAGATCATAACAAGGTCAGAGTCCAGGAGGTACAGAGTGGCAGGCAGGTCCGAGGTCAGGGCAGGCAGTATGGTCAGGCAGGTGGGTTCAGAGTCAAGGCAGGCAAGGGTCAAAACCGGGAGGACCAGCAAAAAACATAAACATAGAAAAGGAAAAAGCAGGAGTACTTGACAAACAAGACGAACTGGCACAGACAGACAGAAAACACAGGTAAAAATACCCAGGGGATAATGGGGAAGATGGGTGACACCTGGAGGGGGTGGAGACAAGCACAAGGACAGGTGAAATAGATCAGGGTGTGACATCTTCTTCCTGTGACTGATGTTAGCTAACATAAACCAGCTAATGTTACCAAAAACAAGTCTCAATTTGGTAGCCATCTATTCCACCCTTGTCTGGAAAGCACTCCGTTACCAAAAATAGAATTGTAGATATAGCTAAGTCACTCTCTGTTTGTGTGTTGGTAGCAATAATTCATGTGTATATATCGTCTGTGGTTGGTTGGTTAGTTGGTTCTCAGCTAGTGTCAGCTGGCTAGCAGTCTTGCCGCCAATTTAGTGACGTGAGTTAGTTAACAGCAACCTGAAAATATTGAAATCCATGTTGGGTATGCTTAGCTAGCCAGTCTAATAGAGATCAATACAATTAGTGGGGGGGGTTCAATTGTGTATTGTTTTGTATTGTTGCGCTAAGACCACAATCATGTCTTTCCAGAAGATGTGTAGTACCAGCAAATCTTCTGCAAGAGTACCAAACAGTTGGTGGTTAATAAGAAGCCCTACACCACTTTCTGCAAAGTCTTATCCAGCTGGCCGTTCACCGCAGACACGACAAGACCATCGCCATAAGCACAAAGAGTCTCAGCTTCCCCAGTCAGTCCACCATTGCGTAACAACGTTCTTATGCCAGCGTTTTCCAAACTCGGTCCTCGGGACCGCAAGGGGTGCACATTTAGATTGTTGCCCTAGCACTACACAGCTGATTTAAAAAAAATCAAAGCTTGATTAGTTGTTTATTTGAATCTGCTGTGTAGTGCTAGGGCAAAACCCAAAACGTGCACCCCCAGGACCAAGTTTGGAAACCCTGGCATAAGACCCAGAGCTCCTCTACTCTGGGTTTTCTAGGAACCAAATCGGGAGAGACAGCTAAAGGTGTTGACCCTCTACATCTCTCAAGACACTGGAGCACTGGGCCATCCATTCTTAAGTAGCACCCACTTACGAGATGGCAACCCGCACAGGTGTAACACATACTGACTAATGAGGTGACACCAATCGGTGCGCCCTACATGCTAACGTGCTAAAATGCAACCTCAAAATATAAATGGAAAAAACAAAACCTGTCACACCATGGTCAAAACTTATCTGTGCTACACCAAACAGTATCTACCCTGTAACTCCCAGTAATAGATACCAAAAATCTGGTGATCAGCAGATGATGGGAGAGGTGGTTGTGATGAAATTGCCATTCCAAAGACAGTTCAGGGAGTACTTGGGAGCTGTGGGAGGAGTGTTATGATCATACTGCCATTCAGTTCCTCATGAGTCATCTGCTTGAAATCGAGCATAATGTCTAATCCCACGAGAGGGATACAGTTCACGGGATACAGTTCTACTACAATGACACTCACAGGCAAAGGAATTCAGTGTTTGTATCTAGAATCCACTCCAGGAAGAAGCCCAGGCACCCATGGTATTGTCTGTTAGACAAAAAATAAACAACATTATATTATGTTGTACTGTTTGAAAAACAGTTAAACCATGCCAGCATAACATCAACATTAGGATAGACTAGTTGAACATGCATACATGTGCACAGGCACAGAGATTACATGTACAACAATATCTAGCCTAATAGAAAGAAATAGGGCATAACCCTCAACATTTGCACAGTGACCAGACTGTGCAAATGAGCCTAGGTAGGTAAGCAGACAGTATCTACCTACAACCATGGATACCAGGCATGCTTAGACAAATATTTGTATACTAAAACCAGGTTCAGTTTTAGAGATCTACAACAGTAAATTATTGTATTATTGTTTCTCCTCACTGTTTGCTAGTAAAGTTATCTAGCTAGCTTGCTGGATATGCAATACTTGTTATTTACATCTGTTCAGAATCCTATATTGCGTCATGCCTATGATTTTGTGATTGAAATGCATCCTGGGTCATAATCATAACCAATGTCAACCTTCGTCAATTACGTTACGTTACGTAGCTAGCTAGTAAATTATTTACAGTTGCTTATGCGACACATTTGCTAGCAAGTTACAAATGCGAGGCGTGGCACATAAGTTAGCAGGCGCCAGGCTAKCGAGCTAGCCAACTCCAGTCATGTGCTAACATTTGCTGGTAAACCTAGCTTTAGGTGGCTGGTTGTAACGTTGTAGCTTGCTGTTTAGTAGCTGGCTTTGGGTGTAGCTGAGCTTCTAACGTTAGCTAAATCCAACTCATTGTTTAGAATCCTCTTTGCTATATTCCGGTTTAAACATGTACGGTTGAATGTCACCATGTAGCTAATAGATGCTCCATCATCTAATTCGTGTTGATGAGAGGAATCACTTGAAGTTCTTTCAGTTTTGCCCAAAGGATTATTGTTAGTATCCGCCTCGTAGTCTTTCAGAGACTGGAGAAAATGTATCTGCTTGTATATTTAGCATAATTTTGCCTTGATTCTGACTAGTCTCCCAGTCCCTGCCACTAAAAAACATCCCCATGAGGCTGCCACCACCATGCTTCACCGTAGGGATGGTGCCACGTTTCCTCCAGACGTGGCACTTGGCATTCATTCCAAAGAGTTCAATCTTGGTTTCATCAGAACAGAGAATCTTGTTTCTCATGGTCTGATAGTCTTTAGGTACCTTTTGGCAACCTCTAAGCGGGCTGTCATGTGCCTTTTACAGAGGAGTGGTTTCTGTCTGGCCACTTTACCATAAAGGCCTGATTGGTGGAGTGCTGCAGAGATGGTTCTCCTTCTGGAAGGTTCTCTCATCTCCACAGAGGAACTTTAAGGCTCTGTCAGAGTTAACATCGGGTTCTTGGTCACCTCCCTGACCAAGGCCCTTCTCTCCCAATTACTCAGTTTGGCCGGGTGGCCAGCTCTAGGAAGAGTCTTGGTAGTTACAAACTTCTTCCATTTAAGAATGATGGAGGCCACTGTGTTCTTGGGGACCTTCTAAGGTGCAGATCTTTTTTGGTACCCTCCCCCCAATCCTGTCTCGGAGCTCTATGGACAATTCCTTCGACCGCGTGGCTTGGTTTTTGCTCTGACATACACTGTCAACTGTGGGACCTTATACAGACGGTTGTGTGCCTTTCCAAATCATCTCCAATCAATTGAATTTACCACAGGTGGACTCCAATCAAGTTGTAGAAACATCTCAAGGATGATCAAGGGAAACAGGATGCACCTCACCTCAATTTCATGTCTCTTTGCAAACGGTCTGAATGCTTATGTAAATAAAGTATTTCTGTTTTTTAAAATCTTTTATAAATTTGCAAAAATGTGTAAAAGCCTGTTTTTACTTTGTCATTATGGGGTATTGTGTGTAGATTGCTGAGGATTTTAAAAATGTTTATCCATTTTAGAATAAGGCTGTAACGTAAACAAAATGGAAAAAGTCAAGGGGTCTGAATACTTTCCGAAGGCACCGTAGACTGTCCATGAATCGACGTATGCGAACATGAGTATATATTACCTTGAAAAGAACGGTTGGACATCTTGGACGCAGTCTCCAGTTCTTATTATACCTCAGTGGGGTAGCTGCATCAAGGGGCTTCCAGTCTAGAAGCACGGTTTCGACTGCTCTTACAGTTTTTCTTCAGTACTGCAGTTTAACTGACGCCCGGCCCAGACAGACAATGTCCATAGAGGGCCACGTAGAGAAGTCAGATTTAAAAATTCCTAATAAGACAGTCATCCCCTTTGTGCACAAAACATATCTTTTGATAAGCGAGGAATGTTTTTAAATGCTTTATAAATGGGAAAACATAAATGACGTTACACTGACTTAATAGAATTCATACATAGACCTTTAATGTTGGTGTTATAAATCAGTGGCAAATGCCACAGTTAATTACCATGAAGTGCTTAGCTAGAAATGCTTTCTTTATAATTGGGAAAATAGATTTGACTTTACTTTTGACTCCATAGAACTCATACCTTTTTATTTGTGCTTTTTTTGACCAGTATTACCAACTTAATTGTGATGTGGAGGAGGGCTGTTAATGAGTTACGAAAGAGTTATGATATGACCCTCAGCTACACGATTTGATCTGTAAAATTTGCCCTGAGGATTCAACCCTATGGGGATCTTCATGCACCATTGACCTCAGTGAGAAGAAGAAGAAGACGAAGAAGGTAAGTCACAAGCCTATACTGGCCAGTGGGGGAAATGGGGCTGGTACAGGCTGACTATATATCAGGATAATTTTTCAAAAGTGGTTTGGCCTTTGGGCATAGTCAGTAACACTGGTATGGCAGAAGCACACTTTTGAGAACAG
Source organism: Salvelinus sp. IW2-2015 (assembly GCF_002910315.2). NCBI lineage: Eukaryota > Metazoa > Chordata > Actinopteri > Salmoniformes > Salmonidae > Salvelinus > Salvelinus sp. IW2-2015. The sequence goes on along the minus strand of NC_036865.1, from coordinate 5,707,214 downwards.
CCATAATGATGACACTTCACTGTCATTGTGATGCATCTAATAAGATACTTAAATATGAGCTCTTGCATAGCATGACATGAATGCGCTATAGATATGCTATGGATATATTTCATTACCGTTAACAAGGAAGTTGGGACCTGTTATATATGACACGTTCATGAAATGCATAGAGATGTGTAGTGAATGAGTTATGGATATGTAGTCACGGTATATCGTTACCAAAAAACAGTGATTTTCAAACACTATGAGATCCACGGTGACGTGAAGAGCAAGAAAACACTCCTTTGGGCTAGAAACTCGTTGCATGTTTTGAAAATCACCGTTTTTTTTACTTTTAATCATACACCGTGATGTCACAGAGAACAATTTTTTTGTAGGACCTTTTTTCTTATCTTTTTAATAACCACAGACACTGGTTTGATTATGAATATGAGGTTGAAAAGTGGCATAATTGCCCTTTAAGTGCAGGTAATCCACTGACCAGGTACATTTACAGTCGGGCCTTTGGTGAAGTGATAGTGAGATGGGAGAGGAGAGGACCAGAGGGACCGGATGCAGAGCTGAGATTTGGTTTGAGTGGCTTCTCTGGCCCGTACCTGGGCTGGCTAGTCTGTCCCTCCCCTTGTGACTGCAGACGGACAGACTGCTTCACACAGGTGCTGAGCTGATCTACTATGAAAGGCTTTGAAGATCAATCAGACTTCCACTTTTCACATCAACATCAGTAAATCAACATGACATGTAAGGATTTCCCTCCTCCACATGTTCACACGAACACATCAATCACTGCAGAGATACACAAGCGGTCTTACACACAGTTTTAGAAAGACAGACACTTTTTTAAAGAAAAAACTGCTGATATTCACTACACATACTTGAAAGCCAAATTAATATCTGCTCATTTGGGATAGAACGAGAAGGTGAGTTCATAATCATTTATTATAGTCATTTATTTTGTGTCAAAACACACAAAATGCATATAAGATAATTTATTTTAACTTAATAAAGTGACAAATTGCGATAGGGTCTACATCCATTTTTGGACTTTGAAATATAGTATATACCCATTGATTCTTCAAGAATATAATTTAGAAATGCCTCATGAGCTTATTCAACTGTCGTACTCCATCAGAACCCAAAATGTAAGGTTGTTTTACTCCATCGTTTTAAAACAATGTAATCGAAAACAAACGCTGTATAGGCTCAAAACATGGTGTAAATAATTGCGATCTCATGGATGGTCAGTCCTTGCATCCATAGCTCTGTCTATGAATTTGAGAGCGATTGCATCTCTACAGCCCCATCTGTCAGCTCTTCACTTAAATAGAGGCAAGTCGGCGCTTTGTTATTGTTTGAACCGCAGATTGCCCCTTTAAATGAAATTGACTGATCTCTCTAGGAATGCCTATGAGGAATTGTTTTGACTTTTGTCAGCATTTCATTAAAGGAGCACCCGCACCCTGACTAGGTCACCAGATGCAGAACAGTCCATTTTTCTTCTTCTCGCTCTTTCAATTGCTGAGATTGCGTGTGAGGGAGTGCTTTGAATTCAGAGGAACTGCAAGCAATGACAAGACCCACACGAAGCTGGGAGACTTCAAGTTACAAGGTTAAAAAGTCAATATCTCATACATTTAATATATTCAGGTGCTGGCTTTTGTTATAGGCTTGTGTCACTTATGTCACACAAAAAAATAATCTGTTTTGCTGTTGGTCTAGCCTATATTGAATCAGAGCGATACAGATACATGATACACGATCAGTAAATAAAATACAGAAAAGTGCCATAACTTTGATTTATGTGAGTAATTAGTGGAAGTGTACACGCCCCCGAGGAAGAGAGGTGTGCACTTTTACCGTGCTTAGAGAAGGCTTATCTTCATCTCTCATCTCGATGCAGTGAACTTCTGGGGGAAACAAGAGCAGAGGGGACAGCCGTGGAGCTGTCACGCACATGCAGTTCATCATGGGGGTGTCTTCTGAAAGGGAAAAGACGCTGACAACCTCCCTAAAACACATTGCTGCTAGGCCGGCTACGTTGTCAGGAGTTGTCAGGGTTAATACAATGTCATTGTATCCTTTTGAGCAATTGCGTTGACTAGACTGGTCATGATAAAATACTCTTATGTCGTAGGCTTACTCTCAGCAATTGAAAAAGCCTGCACTTTAGACAAGTTGAAATAGGCATGGGATAGCCTACATGGCCTTATGGAATACAATCAATATTTAGTGGTGAGAAATAATGAAATACAGTATATATCATTCCCCACTAAACTGGCAAACATATTGTAGCCAGTTCAGAGGCAACCTGACCGGGACTCGAWTCTGGGTCCAGCGACTATCAACCCAACACCTTAGCCATTACACCAAGAGATCTAAACCTCTTGACAAGGTTTCTAGATGTTGGGTTGAMGTCGCAAACAACGTTTACGGCCACAAATGCATTGGAGTTGGTGTCGATGTGCACATGAAGTCATAGCTTAGATGTGTAATAATATTTTTCATGAACATCATTTGTTACATAATGCGTACAGGATACATTGGTTTTGCTTGACCATGTCATGGCTCCTGAATGATAGGCTACCGATGCCCCTGGGGTTCTCCCCAGCCGATGTCCTCCTCGGTGCGTGCGTCACAGGTGTGACAAAAGCCTCAATTGCTTATCATGCACGCTTCTGCATTGTTAGTTGAATGATTGATTCAGAATTCTCATTGGCTGACTGTTTCCTTTAAACGCTGTACTTGTGGGGGTTTAAGGTGCAGCCACTTGGGGAAAGGTGCTGGTAAGGGGGAAGTGTTTGTCATGTGTCTGGTAAGTGCCGGCTAAGCTTGACGGTATTGTTTGATGTTCCTGTGTATTGATACGATGAAACTTAAGTTGAAATGTTAGTTAGTGCTTCCCTCGGATCTGCACCAGAACCTGTATCTTTGTTTGTTTGATTATTAAACAATRCCCCCCCCCTTGATTACCTTGTAGGAATGTTCTGCATTCATGTTAATAGAATTTCCTATACACCTTTAGGGTAGCCTATATCACCGTTGAATGCATGTGTTTCTGTACCTACTCAAGCAATGTAACCAAGTTATAACTACTTCTGACATCATTGCATGTGGTTTACGTTGTACTTTTCTACTCATGTTGGCTTGTTAAAATTACACACTTATTGGAAGGTAATTTCACTGTTATCGGAGATGTAAGGCTCATATTGTAACACACAGTGCAATTACAACTGCTCCTCTCTTTCTCTTGCCTCTATTTTTGCCCCAGTCTTCAAAGTGGGTTTGCCCATCCTGTTAATTGTTTCCCATTAGAGATGTGAATTGCTTCCTATTAGATAAAGAAACCTGCCGCTTTGAGGTTAGTCTTGGGACAAGTCGGTGGCAAAGCCGCCCGCTCAGCGGCCCCTCATTACGACTGAATGACCAGTGTGACTCCATGTCAAAGTGCCCCACAACACCCCCCCGCTCGCCCTCAAAGCTTCCCAGAAGACTATAAATCCAGATTTTACCCAAGTTAATGAAAAGAGAACGATGCTAATGAGTGCTCGACGTATCCTAATGATTTTGCAGATTAACAGAGTGCTCATTGAGGTACCTCTATCTGCGTGGTCTTTTTTTTTGTCTGGCCAACTGTTCCTGAGGCCCTTGCCAAAGCGTAGTCAGCAGCCCGTGAAGGCGACTCCCTCCATCCTCACACTAAAAGGGCATTTTACCCCTGAATTCTGAATCGGCGTGCAGACTTTTTTGTTTTACTGGAGGGAAAAACCTTTGTCGCAAGTATGTGGAAACCGGTTGAACTCCTGGTACTTTGGGAAGAATGGGAGCCCAGCCACAGAATGTTTTCTACTGCATGATTGCGCTTTTGAAAACACGTCAACTAAGAAAGCTGTGTCCGCACTGATCCTTTTTTCGCTGTTGCCATCAGTCATTGTTTTTATTGTCCTACTAGAAAACACTGACAAGACCTATGCAGAGAGATTAATGAGAGTTCATGGAAGAGAGGTCCTAATGAGATCAGAACTACTTTGTTTTGGAAATGTACTTTGTGAACTGATTATGAAAATAAAGTCAGGTTAGTATGAAACAGTCGGAGCTAATATAGTAATATTTACATTTTCCTTGAATGTCAGTTTCCTAGAATGTTAGCTTGGTGTCGGATACAAAAAAGTACTTATCATACAGGGTAGAATGCAGGGTAGAACGCAGGGTAGAATGTGAGAATGCTGTTAATTGACTACAGTCCAGCGTTCAACACCATAGTGCCCTCGAAGCTCACCACCAAGCTAAGGTCCCTGGAACAGAACAACTCCCTCTGCAACTGAATCCTATACTCCCCGTTCAGCCACGACTGCGTGGTCGCGCACGACTCCAACACCATCATTAAGTTTGCCGACGACACAACGTTGGTAGGCCTGATCACCGATGAGACAGCCTATAGGGTGGAGGTGTGGTGCCAGGACAACAACCTCTCCCTCAACGTCAGTAGGACAAAGGAGCTGATCGTGGACTACAGGAAATGAGCACGCCCCCATTCATATCGATGGGGCTGTCGAGAGCTTCAAGTTACTTGATGTCCACATCACACGGATCTATCATGGTCCAAACACACCAACACAGTCCTGAAGACAACGCCTCTTCCTCTTAAGGAGGCTGAAACGATTTGGCATGGGCCCTCAAAAAGTTCTACAGCTGCACCATCAAGAGCATCTTGACTGGCTGCATCACCGTGTGGTATGGCAACTGCTTGGCATCCGACCGCAAGGCGCTACAGAGGGTAGTGTGTACGGCCCAGTACATCACTGGGGCCGTGCTCCCTGCCATCCAGGACCTCTATACTAGGAGGTGTTGGAAGGCTCCAGTCCCCCAAGTCCCAGACTGTTCTCTCTGCTACGGCAAGTGGTACCAATGCACCAAGTCTAGAACCAACAGGACCCTGAACAGCTTCTACCCCCAAGCCATAAGACTTCTAAACAAGACTGCTAAATAGCTACTCAAATGGCTTCCCGGACTACCTGCATTGACCCATTATTGATATGCACACACACTGGACTCTTCCCACACACTCACACATACTTACACTGATACCCCAACACACACACACACACACACACACACACACACACACACACACCACACCACACACACACACACACACACACACACACACACACACACACACACACACACCACACCACACACACACAAACACAACACAACACACACACACACACACACAACACACACACACACACACACACACACACACAACACGCTACTGGCTACTGTCTATTATCTATCCTGTTGCCTAATCACTTTACCCCTACCTATATGTACAGTACATAGCTGCCTCAATTACCTTGTACCACTGCACATTAACTAGGTACTGGTACTCCCTCTATATAATCATGTTGTTTTCTACTCCCTATACATAGCCATGTTATTTTTAACTCGTTATTTTTATTTGCTATTCACTGTGTATTTATTTCTTGTGTCACTATTTACATTTCTTTTCTTTAAGTCTGCATTGTCGGAAATGGACCCGTAAGTAAGCATTTCACTGTTACATGCTGACCACACCGCTCTCGTCACTTGTGCGAGCATTGAAAAATACATTTACACATATATGTTATTCAATCATTGCACTCACACTGCTCGCAAGCGCCAACGAGCGTCTGTGTTGCCAAGAGCTAAAATAGAATTCAGTTCTATTTGTGATGCTGAACGCGCTGCAAGTCCTGCCTCTTCCATCTCCTCATTGGTTTATAGAAGCAGATAACCACGAGCCATCTCCTCATTGGTTTATAGAAGCAGATAACCACGTGCCATCTCCTTATTGGTTATATCCACGTGGGTGATGAATTAAGGTCAGTCAGTCGTTGTGGTAATACTTTGAAAGCTAGATGCCATTTGCCATATAAAATCCAAAGAAGAGAAAGCCTGGAAGGAGGAGAGATGACGAGAAACGATTCGGTTGACACTTTTATGTGTGGATTAACTGTCGGAGTTYAGGATCTTGTGCATTTCAGGTAAAATAACAACTCAATGTTTATATCCCAGGAAAAATTAGCTAGCAACAGCAAGCTAGCTAGCTAAATTGCCATAAATGTTTAATGCTTTTCGACCGGTCCCCAAATTAATATAATTGGTTCAGAGTTTGTTTTGATATTCCAACCTGTGTGTGGTGATCGCGTTCGATGGCGCACGACGGCGCACACGCACACTTCCGGTCTGGGCATGGTGTTAGTCTACACCTGTTGTCTACGAAGCATGTGACAAATAAAAGTTTGATTTGATGTAAGTTACTGTAGATTGTTTCTGTTTTGAGCAAATCCCACAAACTGAAGCTTGACATGTATATCAGTTTCCAAGTCAGCAAAAAAGAACATTCTGATGAACAATAGAGAATTGGCAACACTTTATTTGTACAAAACAATCAGTCAGAAATGTCCCCAAAGGAATAGTCTGTTTTTCTTTTTCAAATGGTGGCTTCCTTCAGAAAGCATTTACAGGCAAAATTATCTTAGTTTGGCCCTTAGCCAAATTTCAGTAGACCTGTTTAATGAAAGCTTATATCCCCAGACTCAATTTGAAGTGAAATAAGAAACCTACACATCTACTCCGTAGCAGGTTACCCTTTTTTAACATCACTGCACACACAGAAACTTGTTCCATGGCAGTTGAGAGGCTTTTTAGTGTGTCTGATGAGCCCTAATCATATCTAGGCTCTGCATGATGACAGTGTTGCTATTCTAACCCTAACTGAGTTTGTCATTAAAAGTCACTGAAGCTTAGCTGTCTCCCCCCTTCTGTTTATCTGTCTCCCCCTGTGAGAGGTCAGAGGTGAAGCAGCGCTCAAAGGGAAGCTAAATCTCCTCTCCTCTACCCCCTAAGCAGGCCCATCTTTGGTGTTTTTACAAGCAGGTAATGATGACGGACAGTCACGCACGATCGGCCACGGCCTGCAACGGTGGAAGTCAATCAAGGTGGTGCGTCGTCTTGTCTGTGATCCGATCTGCAGTGTACTTGAGATGAGAAAGTTGTTTGTAGTGCTTTATAAAGCTTTATAACATATTATGAGCTATTGTAATAGTGTACTAAAGAGCCTAATGTGTGTAATAACGARATTGCCTGTGTTTTCAAACCACTATGGCTATATTACATTATTCACTATAGTCTTATAAGCCATTGTAGTTAATTATCTACACAACATCAAGCCGCTTATGAGTTATTATGGACACTTATAGTCAGTGTTATAACACATTATAACGGATGTTATAAAGAGAAATCTGCAATGTACTTCATAGAAAGTGTTATCAAAAATGGTTTTGATACTATCATATTTTTTAAACAAAGGCCAAGATTTACTACGTGTTTGCACCAGTTTTTTCAGTATGGGATAAAACAGTACAAACAAACTTAAAACATGAACATCTTCATTTACACATTATCTAGCTAACTTTTTCTTTCTCCAACCTATATTTTACATTCTTGTTCTGTCCTCAATATCTAAATCCCCTGCACACGTAGAGTGACGCTGGTCTTTAGATGTTGAACACATGACGCAGGTCTTTGTGCACAACGCCACTATACTAGGAGCGGTGCCGTTTCAAAAATTACGTATTAAGGTGTTTTTTAAAGCTTTTGTTCATGTTTTAGCAGGGCACTGGCACTGCAGAACGAGTACGAGAAAGTCTATAGCTGGTTTGGGTAAGTTTATAAAAAAAATGAGTGAAATCGCCAAAAACGAGTCTGGCCATTTACATCAAAAATAGAGATTTGGTTTGAAAAATGATGAACTTGTCCTTTAAGTTATTTCCGGGATCTAGAAACCATCCAGACAGACACAATACCAATCTACTGATGCAGTAAACTGTGACTTACTTAGCCATTCATGTGAAAACAAACACTGTATAAAATGTGCAGCCATCAATGCAAGATAATCTGTGCGGAAAGCCAATATTGTTGACATTGGTTTAGTATGGTGGTCTGCTTATCTATGAGCTAGAGGAAGAAAATSAAGGTCTCCTTTCCCATTCAGAGGAATAACATCAATCCATTTTTGTTATTTCAGAACAGCACCCTGGATGATATGGATGTATTTTTGCGTTTTTGCGTTTTTGCTCTCCAGGGACATTCACTTCAAACTCTCTTTGAGTCGTCCAACRTCTCAGTAACAATACAGGTGACGACCCTGGAATAACACATGATCTGGTCTCTGGTGTCCGTCTCGGATGCTTGCTGATTTTTATGGGARTGGAGAGGAAAATTGTACCTCCATATTAAATCAAATATTAGAGCTTACTCATTCATTGTTAATCCTCTGCTTTGGTCATACCGGGTGCTGAAAATGCATCGACTGATTGAGGACCTTTGACAATCAGGACATTGTCATTACTAATATTCTGTCTCTTCCAGCTCATTTTTTTGCGGGGGAATTAATGTTTTGAATCCTGTGTGAAATGTTTAACAAACTCCAAATCGTTTTTGCGTACTACAAGTTTTGATAGGAAGCTTAGCAATGTGTAGGCTACTTATGGTTGCATTGATTATTCAGATACAGTGGATTTCTTTGGCATCAGTTAATTCAAAGATAATGGTGCTGCTTTTGAATTAAACCTTGATGTGGGCACCAGGTAGCCTTGCGGTTTATTAAGAGCTTTGGGCCAGTAACAGAAAAGTTGCTGGTTCAAATCCCCGGGGGAAAATATGTCGATGTGCCCTTGAGCAAGGCACTTAACCCTAATTGCTCCTGTAAATTGCTCTGGATAAGAATGTCTGCTAAATTAAGTAAATGTAAAATGTCATCATTGCCAAAATGATTCCTTAGTTGCTATCATAGTCATATGTGGTTGTCTCACCTATCGACCTTAAYATGAATGCACTTAACTGTAAGTTGCTCTGGATAAGAGCATCTGCTAAATTATGTAAATGTAAAGAAGCAGAAGGGAAAACTGGTTATATTTGACTTTAGACCCCAGGAGGATAGGAGAAAACCCCCTCCCCCCCTTGAAGAGACTCCTCCCTGCTGACAGCCTGTCTCCATTCAGGTACTGCATGTTCTCAGCTTATTGTTTCACTAAGGGATTGGTATTTCCTCTGAGCTGTTAGTTGCTCCTGATAATGGCATTCAGAGTTGATCAGATAGCGTCTTGGGGTGGAAGATTAGGTCAGACTTAGTGTTTACCGAGTAACTGTAGTCTTAAAGCTATTGTTCAGGTCAAACTTCCGTTAGGCAAGGGGTCAATCGCAGACCTCTGAGACTTCAGAGGTAGCTTGGTAGTGTTGTTGTTGTGGTGATATTCTTGTTGTCCTGCTCTTGTTGCATTCTTGGACTGGAGGAGCGGAGGGGTCTTTTCTTCATTCATTTAATGTGGCCCCAGATCAATATAATGTTGACATCAACAAAATGACTCAGCTAGCCACCCCCTGTCCCAACAGGAAGGAAACGGTGTGACTTTTGGAGCTGCATAGTAAACAATGTCAGACGATGACCCCTCACTTCTACCGCGCACACACACACACGCACACGCGCACACGCACACACGCACACACGCACACACGCACACACGCACACACGCACACACGCACACGCACACGCACACGCACACACACATCCTAGCATAATGCCACCCGCCTCAGTAGTTCCCGGTTTACACAGTGAGAAACAAGGCACTTCCCCTCCACCCACTTCCCTGGGTGGAGGGGAAACTCCTGACAGTAATAAAAAGAGCCCCATTGGGGCCAGTCCAATGAGAGGAGGAGGGGTGGAGGAGTTAGAGGGGTAGGAACATAGCCAAGCGACACATTATGACTGAAAAAAATGGAAGGCCATTCATTATATTGGAGGTGAACTTTCCTTATGTAGAGCTCCTGGGTTTGCAGATATTTTCTCCAGCTCAATACAAAGGCACCTGACTCTGACCTGACTCTCTGACCTAGCACAGGGTTAGTGCTATCTGGGGATCCTTGGGATAGGTCTACCCTAAACCCTAATCCAAACCCTAACCTTAGCCCTTACCTTAACCATTTTACATTTCAACTTCAATGGGGTAGGGTCATCCCAAGGATCCCGGATAGCACGGACCCCTAGCACAGTCCTGCTAATCAAGGTCCTGATGAACAGCTGATTCATAAAACCAAGTGTGTTAGATTAGGGCTGGAACGTCATTCTGAATGATCTACCAAAGGTGTCATAGTTATGTGTTGAACTGCTACGGGTGGTACTGTTGTGCATTACGGTTTTTGTTCTATTTTGAATCCTCTGAAGCGTATTTATGATCTCACTGGTTTTAGTGTAAGTTTTAAATCACCATCAACTTGAAGTGGAGTAGATGTAATCTGGGAATGATTTGTATAACAAGAAGGTCTGAAGTTATTGTGTCTATAAATGTCACTTCTTTAATAAACTCAGTGAGAGATGCCTTTGGAACACACATGTGGATGTAGTTTGTTCTGTGAACATAGATGGTCTCTTTAAACTCACTTGCGATTGGAATACTAGTTGAGACTGGGAATTGTACTGAACATAAGGAGCAAATACAGTGTTGAACCACAAAAAAATACAGCATATGCACACACTGTGAGTTTTCAACGTCATTGACCTTTGATAACCTTGCTTAAGAAAATACCAAAAAAATAGAAATTTATAAAAAAGTAAGAGATAAGAAAACCAAATAATTAAAGAGCAGCAGTGAATAACAATAGCGGGGCTATATACAGATGTGCAGGGACACCGGTGTCGAGGTAATTGAGATAATTATGTACATGCAGATAGGGTTGTTAAAGTGGCTATGCATAGATAATAACTAAGAGTAGTATCAGCGTGGGGGGGGGGGGGGGGGGGGGGGCGTGCAAATAGTCTGGGTAGCCATTTGATTAGCTGTTCAGGAGTCTTATGGCTTGGGGGTAAAAGCTGTTTAGAAGCCTCTTGGACCTAGACGTGGTGCTCCGGTACCGCTTGCCGTGCGGTAGCAGAGAGAAGATTCTATGACTAGGGTGGCTGGAGTCTTTGAAGATTTTTAGGGCCTTCCTCTGACACCGCCTGGTATAGAGGTGCTGGATGGCAGGAAGCTTGACCCCGGTGATGTACTGGGCCGTGTGCACTACCCTCTGTAGTGCTTTGCGGTCGGAGGCCGAGCAGTTGCCATACCAGGCAGTGATGCAACCCGTCAGGATGCTCTCAATGGTGCAGCTGTAAAATCTTTTGATGATCTGAGAACCCATGCCAAATCTTTTCAGTCTCCTGAGGGGGAATAGGTTTTGTCGTGCCCTCTTCACAATTGTCTTGGTGTGCTTGGATCATGTTAGTTTGTTGTTGATGTGGACGCCAAGGAACTTGAAGTTCTCAACCTGCTCCACTACAGCCCCGTCGATGAGAATGGAGGCGTGCTCAGTCCTCATTCAATATTGCTTACCCTGGAGTAGTCTGTGCTTTATAGTACAATATAATTATGGAACTGTTGGCAGCCCAAAAGGTAAAACACATAAAAGGAAATGTACCCAACTAGTACAGGAGATGTCAACAATAATTGACACCTATGTGAATTATAACATGAAGCATTTCAATAAAGACCACAAAGCTCTTACAAAATGTATATCCGGAAAGGTCATGGTACAGTGGCCCTAAGGGTAAAGTAACACTGAATGTCTAATTTGCATAATAATTTGCCCCTTAGAGCCACCATAGCATGGGAGTCAACATCATGTTTGTGCGATTAGGGAGAGGTGCATGACTTTGGGGCACTCGGTACCCAAGGAGGGCCTCCTCTGAGTCCTTGGATTCGTTACCCAATAAAGCCTTGTGTTCCCCTGTAGTGTGGGGAGGAAGCCGTGCCAATCAGTCCTACACACGGAAAGGCCAAAATGAACAGAGAGACACTGCGAGTGACTCCTCAAGCATAACATTCTCACAATGTTGCCACAACATCAGTAGAATGTCACAGCTCCTTAAAATGAGGTACATGGAAWAAGGGAGCAACTGGGGGTCCCGGCAAATCAAAGCTTTTAAGGTTATTGAAATGTCTTTATTGATTAGCTACTTTGATCACCTTTCCAGTGTGTACAAATATTTTGTTTGGAAACCTTTCTAACACAATAGGAGGGGACTTTTAATTTGAAGTTGAGCAAAATGTTAGAACATAACACAAGCTGTAGCCCTGTAGTTCTCTCTGGTTTCTCTAAATTAGTTAGTTGACACGTGACTATAAACCATCATACAGGCCAATTGTACTCGGCCAATATACAGTTGAAGTCGGAAGTTTACATACACTTAGGTTGGAGTCATTAAAACTTGTTTTTCAACCACTCCACAAATTTCTTCTTAACAAACTATAGTTTTGGCAAGTTGGTTAGGACATCTACTTTGTTCATGACACAATTAATATGTCCAACAATTGTTTACAGACAGATTATTTCACTTATAATTCCCTGTATCACAATTCCAAATCCAGAAYTTAACATGCACAAAGTTGACTGTGCCTTTAAACAGCTTGGAAAATTCCAGAAAATGATGTCATGGCTTTAGAAGCTTCTGATAGGCTAATTTACATAATTTGAGTCAATCAGAGGTGTAACTGTGGATGTATTTCAAGGCCTACCTTCAAACAGTGCCTCTGCTTGACGTCATGGTAAAATCAAAAGAAATCAGCCAAGACCCCTGAAAAGAATTGTAGACCTCCACAAGTCTGGTTCATCCTTGGGAGCAATTTACAAACACCTGAAGGTACCACGTTCATCTGTACAAACAATAGTACGCAAGTATAAACACCATGGGACCACGTAGCCGTCATATTGCTCAGGAAGGACATGTCTCCTAGAGATGAACGTACTTTGGTGCGAAAAGTGCAAATCAATCCCAGAACAACAGCAAAGGACCTTGTGAAGATGCTGGAGGAAACAGGTACAAAAGTATCTATGTCCACAGTAAAACGAGTCCTATATCGACATAACCTGAAAGGCTGCTCTGCAAGGAAGAAGCTACTGCTCCAAAACCGCCATAAAAAAGCCAGATTATGGTTTGCATCTGCACATGGGGACAAAGATTGTACTTTTTGAAGAAATGTTCTCTGGTCTGATGAAACAAAAATATAACTGTTTGGCCATAATGACCATCGTTATGTTTGGAGGAAAAAGGGGGAGGCTTGCAAGCCGAAGAACACCATCCCAACCGTGAAGCACGGGGGTGGCAGCATCATGTTGTGGGGGTGCTTTGCTGCAGGACGGACTGGTGCACTTCACAAAATAGATGGCATCATGAGGCAGGAAAACTATGTAGATATATATATATATATTGAAGCAACATCTCAAGACATCAGTCAGGAAGTTAAAGCTTGGTCGCAAATGGGTCTTACAAATGGACAATGACCCCAAGCATACTTCCAAAGTTGTGGCAAAAAGGACAACAAAGTCAAGGTATTGGAGTGGCCTTCACAAAGCCCTGACCTCAATCCAACTGAAAGCGTGTGCGAGCAAGGAGGCCTACAAACCTGACTCAGTTACACCAGCTCTGTCAGAAGGAATGGGCCAAAATTCACCCAACTTATTGTGGGAAGCTTGTGGAAGACTACCCGAAACATTTGATCTAAGTTAAACAATTTAAAGGCAATGCTACCAAATACTAATTGAGTGTATGTAAACTTCTGACCCACTGGGAATGTGATGAAAGAAGTAAAAGCTGAAATAAATCATTCTCTCTACTATTATTCTGACATTTCACATTCTTAAAATAAAGTGGTGATCTTAACTGACCTAAGACAGGGACTTTTTACTAAGATTAAATGTCAGGAATTGTGAAACTGAGTTTAAATATATTTGGCTAAGGTGTATGTAAACTTCCGACTTCAACTGTAAATATTATTGGAGGCATATAAGCTGGTAACATATTTACATATTTACATGTAAAACTTAAGTGATCACATTTTCACATGTTTTTTTGAACAATGAATTTGCATGAAACAAAAACTAAGAACTAAAATGCCTTTTTCTCTATCTGAAATGTTTTATCACAACCCAATATGTAGAACCTGTGAAACTCTGCTTGGGAGAGAGAATGTTCCACGTTCCAAGCTGAGCATTTCATGTCATGAGGTAATTAGGGTGGTATGTTTACAATTTTCAGGAAGACCACCTCTTCACCATTAACACCTACAACAATGGCACAATAATGATTAAAGGCCTAGAACCTGGACTTATCCTCTATATACATGAGTTTACATCACTGGAAGAGCTAGCAGACACCTTGAAAGAGAATGCCACTAACTGCTGCACTTCAACCAGAAGACGGACCTAGTGATAAATCTGTCATTTCCACCTTCATATCTAACCAAGCCACCCTAGCAGATATGGAGAGTGACAACCAAGTCCCAGCTGTCCCAGGCCTTCGGGAGTAGAGGTACTGGAAGTAGAGGTGAATGAGCTTTGTGGTGAGGTGACAGATCTGAGGCAGGATAAGGAGAGGCTGAGAGAGAAACTGGCAACGGTCGGAGAGCATCATGAGGAGAGAGGTAGCTGACATCAGGGAGGAGCTACAAAGGGAGTTGTCAGCAGTCATAGAGTTGCTACAACACAGAGACACCACCGTCCACAGTCCAAGAGAACAACTGGAGCCTGCCACAACCCTCACTACCCCACCCTCACATCCCCTCATCGGCAACACCACTGCTTCTCATAGTGAACCTCCGAAACGCACACAAACTCAGCACAAGAGATCAGTAACCAGACCCAGTAAAACTCATCCTCCCACACTAGCACTTTACCCTCGTCAGATACGTCTGACCAGACCTCCCCGAGATCCTCACGTCCCAGCCCCAGAACACCATGCCAGTGGAGCCATGCTGGGACCCTCAGGAGAGAGGAAGAACACGAAAGGCCACGTGTGGTCCCTACCCGGCTCCATCCAAAGAACATCACGCCAGACGCCACAGCCCACAACAGCAGCACACAGGCAGAGCGCCCTATGGCCTTCATTTTATGTGACTCCAATGGGAAATTTCCCAGAGTGAAACTGCTATTCCCTGGCATGCTAGTCAGAAAGCCATGATTCCCAACAACAGCAAGTGCCTTTAAAAAAAATATGTCAAGCAACCAATTAAATGGGGCCAACATAATAGAATTCACACAGGTACTAATTATTTGATGGTAATGTTAAAGTTAGCCCCTATAAATACATATATGTAGCCTCAGAAACAAAGTTAATGAGATTAGTAATTTGCTAATCTCAGATAATATTAATATATTAGCCATTTCTGATACTCCCTTAGACATCACCTTTGATGATACAACAGTAGGAATACAATGATGTAACATCTATTAAAAAGACAGCCAAGTCCATGGGGGAGGTGTTGCTGTATATATTCAAAGCCATATTCCTGTAAAGCTCAGCGAGGATCTCATGACAAATGAAGTATAAACGCTGTGGTTGAAGGTTCATCTGCCTCGTCTGAAGCCTCTTCTTATAGGGTGCTGCTATAGGCCACCAAGTGCAAATTGTCAGTATTTGGAGAATGTGTGTGATGTTAGATAAGGTATCTAATGGTAGCAGAGAAATGTATTTTCTTAGGGACCTGAACATTGACTGGTTATCATCTAGTTGTTCCCTCAAAAGTAAGATTCTTACCTTGACTAATGCCTGCAACATGACCCAGGTTATCATTTAACCAACTAGACTGTGTACCAATAGTGTTGGACTCGTGACATCCACTTGTGTTGATCATATCTTCACCAATGCTGCAGAGCGTGGGTCCAAAGAAATATCAGTTCCCATTTGGCTGTAGTGACCGTAACATTGTGGCAATAACAAGGAAAGCCAAAGTACCAAAGGCAGGGCSTAACGTTATTCATAAGAGATCATGCAAAATGTTTTCTCTTTTTTGTTGAGGATGTAACAACATTATGTTGGTCTGATGTGTATAAGGAGGAGAATCTAGATGCATCACTTAGAGTATTTGTAAAATTATTATTTTTGCCAATTGTTGCCAATTATTCTTGCRAATTGTTGACAAACATGCACCTGTTAAGAAACTAACTGTGTGGACTGTTGAGCCCCCTGGGTTGATGATGAATTGAAAAATGGCATGGTTCAAAGAAATTATGCAAAGAAGGTGGCAAACAAGTCAGGCTCTCAGCTGATTGGTTGACATACTGTCATTTGGCGGCACACAATTGGCCCAGTGTCATCCGGGTTTGGTAGGGGTAGGCCGTCATTGTAAATAATAATTTGTTCTTAACTGACTTGCCTAGTTAAATAAAGGTCAAATATATATATTTTTAATAATAATAATTTAAATTGAGAAATTATTTGACTAAACTTTAAAAAAGGAAAAAAAAWAATTGTAACGCTCGTCGGAAGGATGAGACCAAGGTGCAGCGTGGTACGTGTTCATGCTTCTTTATTAAAACCAAGTGAAATGACAACATTGAACAGTCAACCATCATATTTGTGCATTGAAGATCTAATAATGAAAGAGAAAGATTGCCGTTTTGAATTTGGTCAAGTTTGTGTGGAAGAGGTGGAACAACGGTTGATATCCATCTATAATGATTAGCCACCAGGTATAGACAAACTAGATGGGAAACTTTTGAGAATGGTAGCAGACTGTATTGCCAACCCTATTTGCCATGTCTTTAACCAAAGCCTAAAGGAGTGTGTGTCCGCCTTGAAAGGAAGCTAAAGTAATTCCACGACCTAAAAATAGTAAAGCACCCTTTGCTGGCTTTAACCACTGCTCAATCAGTTTGCTGCCTGTTCTTAGTAAACTGATGGAGAGAATTGTATTTGAACAAATACAGAGAGCTCCAAAAGTATTAGGACAGACACATTTTTTGTTGTTTTGGCTCTGTACTTGACCACGTTGGATTTGAAATGACACAATGACWACGAGGTTAACGTTCATACTGTAACGCACAAATATAATACTCCCAAGACATGCTAACCTCTCACCATTACAGGGGAGGTTATCATTTTTGGGGAGGTATGATATTTGTGTCTGTCACTTTCTCACTCATCATTATTCACGATTCATTCAGGATTATCCGTAGTCAAGGTAGCGTCCACATTAATGTAGAAGAGTTTAGAAACATATTCTAGTCTTATTTACAATAAAAGTTACTCCAAAAAGACACAATACATTATTTACCATGCATTTCTATTGGCACAAAAGAATCTGAAACACAACCTGTCACACCCTGATCTGGTTCACCTGTCCTTGTGATTGTCTTCACACCCTCCATGTGTCGCTTATTATCTCCGGTGTATATATCTCTGTTTCCCGTCTCTCTGTGCCAGTTCGTCTTGTTTGCCAAGTCTACCAGCGTTTTTCCTTGCTCCTATTTTTCCCAGTCTCTGTTTGTTTCTAGTCRTCCTGGTTTCATCCCTTGCCTGTCCTGACTCCGAACCCGCCTGCCTGACCACTCTGCCTGCTCTGACTACCAGCCAGCCTCTACCGTACTGTTTTGGACTCGGATCTGGTTTCTGACCCCTGCCTGGCCTGACCTCGAGACTGCCTATCGTCTGGTACTGTTTGTACTCTGACCTGGTTTATGAACTCTCGCTTGTCCCCGACCTGCCTTTGCCTACTCTCTTTGTTATAATAAATATCGGAGCTCTACCATCTGCCTCCTGTGTCTGCATTTGGGTCTCGCCTTGTGCCCTTATACAACCAAAACAAACAGTAAATGCATCCAACAAAATTGTGGAGCCACAGGCTTGATGTAGCTATTGCGTGCTTTGAATATGGGACCAAATACTGCATTTTTTTACTACTTTAATACACATATAAGTGAATTTGTCCCAATACTTTTGGTCGCCGGAAATGGACTATGTACATAAAGTGCTGTAATTTATAAACGGTTCACCAGATGTGGATGAAAATACCCTAAATTAAATCTGACAGTCTGCACATGAACCCAATAGTCATTGTATCAAAGTGCTGGAGTACAGAGCCCAAACAACAACAACTTTGTCACTGTCCCAATACTTTTGGAGCTCACTGTACAATGCTATTTTTTAAAGGACAAGTTAACAACTGACTTTCAGCATGCATATAGGGAAGAGCACTCAACTTGTACTGCACTGATTCAGATGACCGATGGTTGGCTAAAATAAATAGATAGTAAGATGATAGTTGGAGCTGTATTGTTAGATTTCAGTGTAGCCTTTGATGTTATTGATCACAATTTGAAAAAACTCACTTGTTATGGTTTTACATCACCTGCAATCACATGGTTGGAGAGTTACTTATCCAATAGAACTCAGAGTATTCTTCAATGAAAGCTACTGTAACATCAGATACAGTATGTACAGTGTGGTATCCCTCAGGGCAGTTGCCTTYGGCCATTAGTCTTCTCTATTTTTACAAATTATTTGCCACTTGTCTTACAAGAGGCTAAAATGACTATGTACGCTGATGATTGCACACTCTACACATCAGCAACTARAGTACAGCCAGTGAGCTCACTGAGAATCTTAGCAAGGAGTTACAGTCATTGTCAGAATGGGTAATTAACAATAAACTGGTCTTATACATCTCAAACCAAAAGCATTGTATTTTGTTCAAAGCATTCTCTTAGACCTACGCCTCAACTGGAGTTGTGCATAAAGGGTMGGACCATTGAACAAGTTGAAGAAGCTGAACTTCTAGTAGTAACATTGGATTGTCAGTTATCATGGTCAAATCARATTGAGAAAATTGTTGTGAAGATGGGGAGTAGGTATGTCAGTAAAAAAAAAGATGTTCTGCATTTTTGATACAAAGATCAACTGCACTAGTTGTTCAGGCTTTGATCTTGTCCCATCTTGATTGCTGTCCGGTAATATGGTCCGATGCAGCAAAGAAAGACCTAGCAAAGCTGCATCTGGTTGAAAACAGAGCAGCACGCCTTGCCATTAACTGCACACACAGAACTAACATCAACAAAATGCACGATAGTCTTTKATGGGTGAGGGATGAGGAGAAATTTACTTATTCTCTTCTAGTCTTTTTACGAAAGATTTGCGTGTTGAAAATGCATGTATAATCTATTTGCATACACTTCAAACAGACACACCCCACCAAACACACCACTATGGGTTTCTTCACAGTACCCAAACAAAAAAGAGATTTAATGAATCGCTCAGTTATGTATAGATCAAATCAAATCYAACTTRATTTGTCACATGCGCCGAATACAACAAGTGRAGACCTTACCGTGAAATGTTTACTTAGTGCAGTTCAAGAAGAGTTAAGAAAATATTTACAGAGCCATGTCATTTTGGAATGCTCTGCCACCAAGGTTACTCAGGCAAAAAGCAAGTTTGTTCTATTTAAAGCTTTCTTATAGCTCTTTATTTATTGAATTTAATGTAATATCTTGTGTTGTTCTTGTCTATTACTGRTCTGTTCCCTCGGGCGCCAGAGAGGGGGAGCGGGTGTAGGTGTGACACCCAACAAATGTCACGGTTTTCTTTTTAAATAACCATATGTATGGACATTATTTTATTCGACAATTTTGATCGATTCAAAGCKTATAGGCCTATGTTATTATTCATGACCAATCCACAACATAAATGTTGATGTCTCCTTCTAGTGAAAGGCCAACTTAAGTTGACCATTGGCCGTTGTTTGGGTTTCCTAACAGTCAAAGCCACAAAAAGAGACATGCTCTGATAATTTGGAAATATCTCTAATGAGATTTCTGCTTTGTTTTGTCTCTCCCTCTCTCTCCCCTGGAATGACAGAAGGGTCGATAGAATAGGGTACAAGGAAGATAAACACAGCTCCCCTTGCATGGCCCCATTAAAGGGAGAGGGAACCCCCTCTCAAGACCCTCCCCAAACACTCACCCATTACTTCCCAATATACCCCTACAGTACCTAATCAAAACCCACCTTCTCCACCAGACAGCACTCTATATCTAGGTACAAATTGGAAACTTTCCATTTATGTCTGCTTTAAACAGGCCCAATTATCGTTACAGTTTCCTTTCCATTCATTTCTAGGACTGTGGTGGTTGCTAAGGTTAACAAGGTGTGTAGAGTTGTGCCAAGAAGGATTGTGCTGCATGGGATTGTTTTGTTTCTCATTAGTAAGAGGGAAAATAAAGAGGCTGTCATGGCTTTGGTACTCCAGCATGGAGGTGAGGGTTGGCCTGTCAGTTGGGATTACTTCTGTCTCAGCAGGCTTTGATGTGTGGTGACAGCACCAGACAACATTAAATGCTTAGGAACCTAGGCTTCCTTTCCGAGTGTTTAGATTGGCTCCTATCTGTAGGTGAGAGAGGAGCAGTCATGAATGCACTGTGTGTGTGTGTCTGTGTTTAGATTGGCTCCTATCTGTAGGCGAGAGAGAAGCAGTTATGAATGCACTGGGTGTGTTTTGACCTTTATTTAACTAGGCAAGTCAGTTAAGAACAAATTCTTATTTTCAATGACGGCCTAGGAACAGTGGGTTAAACTGCCTTGTTCAGGGGCAGAACGACAGATTTTAACCTTGCCAGCTCGGGGATTCAATCTTGCAACCTTTCGGTTATTAGTCCAACGCTCTAACCACTGGGTTACCTGCCGCCCCGTGTGTGTGTGTGTGTGTGTGTGCGTGTGTGCGTGTGTGCGTGTGTGCGTGTGTGTGTGTGTGTGCATTTATTCCAATTACATTTTGGTCTATATGCACTTATTGCTAAAGTTTATTGAAAAGAGTCCACAATTGATTGTGCAGCATGTGTATTGGCTGCACTATGAATGAGAGCTCAGTGATTTCATCACACTATATCCAGCTATTAAAGGGGCCCATGTTTGCTCAGGATTACATTACCTAATAGTTGTGTACATGTAAGTGGATTTATGAATGGTGCGACCAAAATACTTTCCCACTATGTGTTTCCATTAATAAAAGTCTTGTGCTCTATAGAATGTGTCAGAGTGCCTTTTTTTTTACAGGAGGGCTCATTACATTCTTTGTAGTTTACATTCCGTTATGTAACCAGGTAATAGAATATGTGTCAGGCTGGAATGGAACACGTCAGACTGGATTGGCAAGGTTGCAGCGGGAGAAACACGCAAGGGCTCTGTAATCTCTCGACTCTCGCACGCTATCACGTCCACATACAAACACACCCCTTACAAAAGAACCAGACCCGGCACTCTTCGGTTGAGTTCTAAAGACAGYAATACATTTAAGAACTACTTGGCTATTAGGAGCATCGGTAACCCTTTCTTTAAAGCATTGCAACTTGTTATAAGCATGTATGATCCTTTATAATGTCTCGTAATATGACTTATAACATGTTATTTCTCTTTATGTATCAACATTTCAACTAACTCAAAATGTATAATTTTTTGGGTTGATTGCATAGTTTAGTGGGGGGAATGTGTGTTGTAAATTATAATGTCTGTATGGTTTGTTAGAGGAAATCTCATAGTGTTAATGTAACAACATGGTATATCACAAGTGGGGGGCTCTGCCCTGACAACTTTCTGTTGCACCACATTCTCACGAACACATACAGAGAGGTAGGGGAGAACGCGCTCAAGGAAAAGCTGAGCAGGAAATGTAGAGAAGGAAATATGACATGGAATGCATAATGCTGTTTTTCTATTGTCCTTTTCTAAGAACTCATCCAACTCTAATCTGGTGTCTTCATCAACATCTATCTATACTATCTTTAGAATGCCACGGACAGTTTAAGGAACTCGCAAAACCTCTACAGTCATAATTCATTCCCACAAAAAATATGATCTGAATGCTACACAGCAAATTGGCCTAGGGTTGATTTTTCTGTGTAACATTTCTAGTGTAGGTTCAGGTGTTAAATTAACACTCAATGGTATAAAAATAACCCTGGTGTTGGTATCAAAGATGCAGTGCAGTAAAAACCTAGATTTTCCTGTGTTTCATATACACTGTACAGTGCATTCGGAAAGTATTCAGACCCCTTGACAATTTTCACATTTTGTTACGTTACAGTCTTAATCTAAAATGTATTAAATAGTTTTTTTCCCTCATCAATCCACACACAATACCCCATAATGACAAATCAAAAACAGGTTTTTAGAAATGTTTGCAAATGTATTAAAAACCAAAAACTGAAATATCACATTTACTTAAGTATTCAGACCCTTTACTCAGTACTTTATTGAAGCACCTTAGGCAGCGATTACAGCCTTGAGTCTTCTTCGGGTATAATGCTACAAGCTTGGCACACCTGCATTTGGGGAGTTTCTCCCATTCTTCTCTGCAGATCCTCTCAAGCTCTGTCAGGTTGGATGGGGAGTGTCACTGCACAGGTATTTTCAGGACGCTCCAGAGATGTTCAATCGGGTACAAGTCCGGGCTCTGGCTGGGCCACTCAAGGACATACCTGTTTCCGAAGCCACTCCTGCGTTGTCTTGGCTTTGTGCTTAGGGTCATTGTCCTGTTGGAAGGTGACCCTTCGCCCCAGTCAGAGGTCCTGAGTGCTCTGGAGCAGGTTTTTATCAAGGATCTCTCTGTACTTTGCGCCGTTCATCTTTCCCTCGATCCTGACTGGTTTCCCAGTCTCTGCAACTGAAAAACATCTCTGCAGCATGATGCTGCCACCACCATGCTTCACCATAGGGATGGTGCCAGGTTTCCTCCAGATGTGACGCTTGGCATTCAGTTCAAAGAGTTCAATCTTGGTTTCATCAGACCAGAGAATCTTGAATCTCATGGTCTGAGAGGCTTTAGGTGACTTTTAGCAAACTCCAAGCGGGCTGTCATGTCAAACTCCTTCCGTCTGGCCACTCTACCATAACGGCCTGATTGGTGGAGTGCTGCAGAGATGGTTCCTTCTGGAAGGTTTTCCCATCTCCACAGAGGAACTCTGGAGCTCTGTCAGAGTGACCATTGGGTTCTTGGTCACCTTCCTGACCAAGGCCCTTCTTCCCCGATTGCTCAGTCTGGCCGGGTGGCCAGCTCTAGGAAGAGTCTTGGTGGTTCCAAACTTCTTCCATTTCAGAATGATGAAGGCCACTGTTTTCTTGGGGACCTTTAATGCTGCATAAATGTTTTGGTACACTTCCCCAGATCTGTTGTTCGACACCATCCTATCTCGGAGCTCTACGAACAATTCCTTCGACCTCATGACTTGGTTTTTGCTCTGACATGCACTGTCAACTGTGGGACCTTATATAGACAGGTGTGTGCCTTTCCAAATCATGTCCAATCAATTTAATTTACCACAAGTGGACTCAAGTTGTAGAAACATCTCAATGTAGACAGGATGCACATGAGCTAAATTTCGAGACTCTCAGCAAAGGGTCTGAATACTTATGTAAGGAGTTTACAAAAAAATCAAAAAAATCAGTTGTCACTGATTGATTGATGAGGATTTTTTATTTATTTAATCCACTTTGCAGCATAAGGCTGCAAAGTAACAAAATGTGGAAAAAGTCAAGGGGTCTGAGTACTTTCCAAATTAACTATATATACAAAAGTATGTGGACACCCCTTCAAATTAGTGGATTTGGCTATTTCAGTCCCACCTGTTGCTGACAGGTAAAATGGAGCACACAGCCAAGCAATCTCCATATACAAAAATTGGCAGTAGAACGGCCTTACTGTAGAGCTCAGTGACTTTCAACATGGCACCGTCATAGGATGCCACCTTTCCAACAAGTCAGTTCATCAAATTTTGCCCTGCTAGAGCTGCCCCGGGCAACAGTAAGTGCTGTTATTGTGAAGTGAAACCTCTATATGCAAGAATGGCTCAGGCGCAAAGTGGCAAGCCACACAAGCTCCCAGAACGGGACCGCTGAGTGCTGAAGTGTGTACAAATCATCTGTCCTCGGTTGAAACACTCACTACTGAGTTCCAAACTGCCTCTGGAAGCAACATCAGCAGAAGAACAGGTTCGTCCGGAGCTTCATGAAATGGGTTTCCATGGCTGAGCAGCCCCACATAAGCCTAAAATCACCATGCGCAATGCCAAGCGTTGGGTGGAGTGGTGTAAAGGTTGCCTCTTGGACTTTGGAGCACTGCAAACGCATTCTCTGGAGTAATGAATTACGCTTCACCATCTGGCAGTTTGGTGGAGGAGGAATAATGGTCTGGAGCTGTTTTTCATGGTTCGAGCTAGGCCCCTTAGTTCTGGTGAAGTGAAATCTTAACGCTACAGCATACAATGACATTATAGACGATTCTGTGCTTCCAACTTTGTGGCAACCGTTGGGGAATGCCCTTACATGTTTCAGCATGACAATGCCTCCGTGCACAAAGTGAGGTCCATGCAGAAATTATTTGTTGACATCGGTGTGGAAGAACTTGACTGCCTGCACAGAGCCCTCACCTCAACCCCATCAAACGCCGTTGGGATGAATTGGAATGACGACTGCAAGCCAGGCCGTATCGCCCAACATCAGTGCCCGACCTCTTGTGGCTGAATGGAAGCAAGTCCCCGTAGCAATGTTCCAACATCTAGTGGAAAGCCTTCCCAGACAAGTGGAGGCTGTTATAGAAGCAAAGGTGGACCAACTCCATATTAATGCCCATGATTTTGCAATGAGATGTTCGACAAGCAGGTATCCACATACTAATGGCCATGTAATGTATTACAACTTTCAAGAGTAAGTTGAAAGCCGGGTTAAGTTCCGCACCCCCTCCCCCCCAAATACACCGTACAAAAGTGTTAGAAAAGACCAACGGAAAAAAACAAAACCAAAGCAAACCCTGTGACTAAGGAAATCATTTAGAACTTATCAGGAGTCAGTGAGTCTTCTTCCTTCCCTGTGATGTGCATACATGGGAACATGTGAAGTAAAAACTGGGCAGCAGCACAAACAGTGGCCGGTTACCACAACACAAGACAGAAACACCTGTTTGTAAGGAGGCCATTCAGAATACTCCATTCACTTCCAAGACTTTCCTTTATCAGCTGAGTCTTTTACACGTGCTAAACTTTGTTGACTTTGTCCGTGTAACATTGTGTTTGGATCAATGCTTGAACGTAATCCTGTCCATTTTCTAAAACGTTGCTGTTATATAGAGTGTTGTCATCTGGAATCTTTTTGGATCTGGCTTTTTCACTGAGACTCAAAGAGATCCTCCTCCTAGCGGGGTTGGAAATCTGACTTAAGCATTCAGAAATGACCGGCTTGCTGATAGTGGCATTGAGAGCTTTCTCATTGCGGTGCGTAAATCCCTGAAAATTCCTTCCACGTGTTCGGAGGAGTGTGCTGAATTTAACACTTTCGAACAGGACTTAGTGACAGACCTTTCTTTTAATTTGTTAGCTCATTGCTAATTGATGTCCCACCCACATTGTACAGTTATTTTAATGACTGTGAGAGAGTTATTACATTTTATTACCGAGGACGAGAGGCCACCAACAACGACATACAGTAGGATTCACTTTTATAAGACAAGCATGAGATCTTACCTCTGCTTTACAGAGCCACAAACATTTGAATAATATTTATATCAATATTTTTTTCAACATTGAATAAAAACGGTGTTTTGAAAAGCATGTTACTACCTTTTTACCTCATGTTTTGTTTGTGTGAAACTCTGTATCCTGTGACTCCACCTATGAGAGCGATTTTTATCATCATGGACAGAAACAATAACATGTTATTTTTACAGGAATTAAGACATACTGGGTGCACTCACTTCACTGTGTGTCCCACCCTGGGAAAATATCAACTCACATTATTGTGCTGTTTTCCTTCGCAACTGTATTAGTCGTGTGAGCAACATGCTACCAGAGTAAAGCACTGCTCTCATCCGCATTCAGCTCCAGTGTGAGACTATAGGTAAGAACCACACTGGAACCATGTTATGTTCTGTATTTACAAGAGACAGCAATAACAACATTTTGGGTGGGACTTTGAAACTTCAACCCTTCCACAATTCATCATGACATAGGGCAGGGATCATCAACTCGATTCAGCCACGGAGGCCCGGACCGGGGGCCGGAACATAATTACAAATCATGTGTAGACTGCCAATTCATCGCAAGAAGCCCGAACAGATACTGTATATTTAACTAAAACATAATCATTTCAAACCTTGCTTATATTTGTACACAATAACATATATCTCTCTATTATGCATGGGAATACCTTGGAATAGATTTCGAAAATTAAAATAACTCTGAGCTGATTTGCTGGTATTTTTATGGTATTTTATGTTCAACAATGAGAAATAAAATATATATATTTTTAAATTGCCCGGACATAGGGCATGATCTTTTGATGCATTAATTACTGTTTTTTATTGGTTTGTTATTCATGTGCATATGTATTTGTTAAACATTTATTTTTAAATTACAGTTACTGCTTTGCCTTTTTTTAAATTGTTACATTTTGTGTTTCCACAATATGCCACAATAGGTCAATGTATGGTGATTCCTGCACTTTTGTCGTCTGACCTTCTTTTTCTAATTCCTTACTTTAAGTTGTTAAATTTGGACAAAAAAGATTGAGACCATTTTTTTATATATGAAAATTCTTTGATATCATTGCGTGGTGATTATTGTTGTGTTGACTGAGTAATGGGAGAGAACTGGGTGCGCTTGTTTTTGTTGTCCTAGTGTTTGGGACAAAGTAAAAAAAAAAAAAAAACAGGACAAGCCATCTATAGGCGGGTGAAGAACACTGTGGTGCCATTTTGTCTGTCCCTTTCATCAAACGATTTACAACTTCCTGGTATTTGGTTTAGCTGTGTGAAAAAGAAGCATAGCTACATGAAAAGAAAGGGGGAAAGATATGCTGGATATGTTTAGTATCCAGTATCATTTCCAATCCAGTTTCACTCGCATGCAACGTTGATGTGCCAAACATTCGGGGAACAATTTCCGTGTACTTTTAGTTGCCCAATTAGCAGGTGTGTGCGCGTGTGAGCGTGTGTACGTGCATGTCAGGGGTGGTGGTTGGGATAAGCAACAAGGTCTTAGGCCACCAGGGTTGAGACCCACTGGAGGGTCACAGCTTAAGAATGGACTGTATTAGAAACATTGTTTCGGTAATAACAACATTTAGATGGGTCACGCTCATGCACAAATCGTTTGGGAACCCATAACTTAGAAAATAAGGTACTTGTGGTAAAGCATCAATCATTGGGTCAGTAGCAGGTGATTGTTAGTAACACATGTAAAATGACCTTGGTGTAGTTTGAAAAATGGTCTGGAACAGTCACTTTTGTTGAAAGAGAGCCTTATGTGGTAAATGTTACCTCATTTAACCTTCACTAAAAATACTGATTACAGTTTGCCTATTAATAGGCAAGATGCCTCTTTCACCGCTACTGCGTAGAGCATGACGATCGTCCACAAATAGGACGTGAACAGGAAATTTGTCAGTTGTTCTCAAGGAATGTGTTTGTGTGAAGAAAGTATTTGTCCCGTAGTCTGCTTTAAGAGATTTGTGACATGTCACTGACATCACAGAGTCATACAGAGGAGCAATGAGGTGAAACTCACAGTAGACCAGGAGATAAATGGTGTTCTATTGTTACACTGTTTTTGCCCTCTGATCACATTCAATTGTTCTAGCTTCTCTGGAGCACGTACGTACAGCAAACGTTGATACACAGCAAATTGGCCAGTGTTACTAAGGCATCAATTCAATCAGATTGAGTGTTAACCCGCGTTGGCCGACATCCACATAGCAGATGTTTTGGTGCTGTTTGAGGTGTAACTGCAGTATGAGCTGAGCTGAGCTGACAAATCGTGAGCGGCTGCAGTTGGTAGTAGCTGTCTTACGGGCTCCTGACCACAGATCGTAACCTTTTTTTTGTATATAATGCCTTCACCATCATTTCCGATGACTAAAAACAGCTTCTGGTCATCAGAACATCGATCACTAACCTCAATATGGATGGAAATGTCTACTTCAACAAGTCAGCAACTCTGGACGTTCTGCTTACTCTGGTCCAGGCCCTAATCCCTGGGACTCGAAAGAGGAATCGGCAGAGAAAGAGATGCAGGATAGGTTGCATCCTGACGAGACTATGTCGCCGAGCAAATAGACCACCATTGCAATCTGTTGTATTGGTGAAAGTGCAGTCACTGGAGAATAAACTGGATGAGCTCCATTCGAGACTATCCTTTCAACGGGACCTCAGAGGTGTGACTGAATGAGGACATGGAAAATATAAATTGCGCCTGTTTTTTGTATGCATCGTCAAGACCAGACCGCAGACTCTGTAAAGATGAAGGGAGGAGGGGTGTGTCGCATTGTTAACAACAGCTGATGTGCGATCTCTAATGGTAAGGAAGTCTCAAGTTTTTGATCGCCTGAGTTTGAATATCTCATGAGCTGTAGACCATATTATTTACCAAGAGAATTTTCATATTTGTACCGCCACAAACCGATGCTGGCACTAAGACCGCACTCAATGAGCTGTATAGGGCCATTAGCAAAAAAGAAAAAGGCTAATCAAAATAAAATGTTATTTGTAACATGCTTCGTGAACAACAGGTGTAGACTAACAGTACAATTATTACTTATATAGCGATACAGGGTGAGACCCAGATGCAAACACGGGAGGCAGATGGTTAGAGTTTCTGATATTTATTATAAAACAAGGGGCAGGCAAGAGACAGGTCGTGGACAGGCAAAAGATCATAAACCAGGTCAGAGTCCAGGAGGTACAGAGTGGCAGGCAGGCTCGAGGTCAGGGCAGGCAAAGGTCAGAACCGGGAGAACTAGAAAAACAGAGACTTGAAAAAGTAGGAGCACGGAAACATGCTGGTTGACTTGACAAGACAAGACGAACTGGCAACAGACAAACAGAGAACCCAGGAATAAATACCATGGGAATAATGGAGAAAACGGGTGACACCTGGAGGTGGGTGGAAACAATCACAAAAACAGGTGAAACAGATCAGGGTGTGACAGTACCCCCCTCTAGGGGCGCCACCTGGCGTCCTACCTGGGCCCATACCTGGTTGACCAGGGTGCCGGCGGTGAAAGTCTGCGATGAGGGCCAGTTCCAGGATGTCTTTAGCGGGAACCCAGCACCTCTCCTCTGGGCCATAACCCTCCCAGTCAACCAGGTATTGGAAACCCCTGCCCCGTGGTCGAACCCTCAGCAGGAATCTCACCATGTATGCTGGCTGGACATCAATGACATGTGGGGAGGGATGGGCCTAGAAACAGAAGACAAAGACCTGTGAGTCAAGGGCTTAATCCTGGACACATGAAAAGTAGGGTGTATACGGAGGGTACGGGGTAACAACAGGCGATCAGCAGTGGGACTAAGGACTCTAGAAACTGGGAAAGGACCAATGAAACGGGGGGAAAAGTTTGCGGGATTCCACTCGAAGGGGCAGGTCCCGTGTAGACAACCATACCCTCTGCCCGAGACGATAGCAGGGAGCCAAAGTCCGGTGGCGACGGTACCTGGAGGTAGTCTTGAGAAGAGCCGACCGAGCTCTTTTCCAGGTACGCCGACAGTTGCGGAAGAACATCTGGGCTGAGGGTATGTTGACCTCTACTTCTTGCTCCGGGAAGAGCGGGGGCTGATTCCCCCTTTGAGTGCTCCATGGGGTGAGTCCAGTGGCTGAGCAGGGAGGAGTGTTCCTAGCATACTCCACCCATACCAGTTGCTGGCTCCAGGTTGTGAGGTTACTAGAGACGAGACATCGAAGTGTCGTTTCCATGTCTTGATTGGCTCGCTCCGGCTGGCCATTGATTTGGGGATGAAACCCAGAGGACAGGCTGGCCGAGGACCCGATAAGGGTGCAGAACGCCTTCCAGAATTGGGACGAGAACTGATGACCCCGATCAGAGACAATGTCGACCGGGAGTCCATGGATTCGGAAGACGTGCTGCACCATGAGCTGGGCCGTCTCCTTGGCTGACGGTAACTTGGGGAGAGGGATGAAATGGAGAACCTATCCACCACTGTCAGGATGGTGGTGTTGCCATCTGATGGGGGAAACCCAGTGACAAAATCCAGGGAAATATGGGACCAGGGGCGATGAGGAACAGGGAGTGGCTGAAGGAGGCTAGACAGAGCTTGCCGCGGAGTCTTATTTTGAGCACACACTATGCATGCAGCGACAAAGGCCGAGACATCAGGAGTCATGGGGGGCCACCAGAAGCGTTGTTTGAGGAAAGCCAGGGTACAACGTGCACCAGGATGACAGGCAAGCCTGGAGGAGTGAGCCCATTCCAGGACCTGAGGCCGGGACGAACATCTGAGACTTGGAAAAAGCAGGCGCATGGAAAAAACACATGCTGGTTGACTTGACAAGACAAGATGAACTGGCAACAGACCAACAGAGACCCTGGGAATAATGGGGTGACACCTGGAGGTGGGTGGAGACAATCACGAAGACAGGTGAAACAGATCAGGGCGTGACAACTTATGGGTAATTTTCCAACAATGCAGATTTAAAGATAAAGATTACATTTTTTTATAGAAAGTGACATGAGGAATACACTAAGAGTACAAAACATTATAAACACCTGCTCTTTCCATGACATAGACTGACCAAGTGAATCCAGGTAAAAGCTTTGATCCTTTATTGATGTCACCTGTTAACCTTTAGACGTGTGAGTACCAAATATCTCTAACGGTCGCCCCCCAGCGTGAGTTGTTTTATGCGCGGGATGTCAGAATGCACTCACTGTTCCAAGATGTGATTGTTACGTAACAGGACAGTTGCCTGATAATTATCTATAGGCTATCTTTAAACTTATCATTTTCACTTTATTTTCTAACAAGTTTTATTTTCTAACAACAGTTTGAATTGAGGTGTGTTCCACCTCCTCATTAATTTACATAGAAGTAGTCCATATCACTGTTGTGGACAATTTATGTTTGAGGAATTACTGAGCCGGACAAACTTCTCTCTTGGAGGAGAGCCCAAGCACTTCCCCAGTGCGTCCGCAGATAAAGTGTGCAGACTTTTGCGCAGTCTTACACAAACCTTTTCCGCCTGGCACATTTTCTGGCTGGCGCTCGCATTGCCTTCATTGTTATTTTCCTTACAAATAATACCTTTGGACATGTTTTGCATTCCTATCAAAGTAAGTGACTTATTTTCTGCATATCGCGTTGTTATTTTTACTGTAGCATACAGTGTGTACAGTGCATTTAGAAAATATTCAGTCCCCTTGACTTTTTCCACATTTTGCTACATTACAGTCTTATTCTAAAATGGATTCAATAGTTTTTTCCCCTCATCAATCTACACACAATACCACATAATGACAAAGCAAAAACAGGTTTTTAGAAATTGTTGCACATTTATAAAAAATATAAAAATTATATATAACATTTACATAAGTTTTCAGACCCTTTACTCAGTACTTTGTTGAAGCACCTTTGGCAGCGATTACAGCCTTGAGTCTTCGTGGGTATGACGCACATGCTTGGCACACCTGTATTTGGGGAGTTTATCACATTCCTCTCTGCAGATCCTCTCAAGCTCTGTCAGGTTGGATGGGGAGTGTCGCTGCACAGGTATTTTAAGGTCTCTCCAGGCTTTTCTCTTCCAGTGCTCCCTCATTTTCGAGCTGCAGCCTTCTTCGTTCCCCTCGGACCACTCACGAGGATAGCGTACATCATAACGCTGATGTCCGGGAGGGCGCTCGCCTGGGCCACGGCGGTGTGGGAGCAACAGTCCGCCGTCTGCATCAGTCTGGAGGAGTTTGTGGCGGAAGTTCTTACTCGCACCCCTTTCCATGCCATCCTGCTGTGGGGGAACCAGTCGAAATCTCTCCGGGTACTCATCGATGCCGATGAGAGTTTTTTGGACGCTACCCTGGCGTCCGAGCTGGGCATCCCTACTCAGCCCCTCTCCATTCCCATGGACGTTAGAGTGCTGGACGGGCGCTCTATAGGCCGGGTAACTCACAATGCCACCCCCATCAACCTATGAGTGTCAGGGAACCACAGCGAGGCAATCCAATTTATGCTGATTAAGTCTCCTCTGGTTCCTGTGATATTGGGATTCTCTTGGCGCCAGCGACACAATCCCATCATAGACTGGACTGCCGGTGCCATTATGGGCTGGAGCTCGTTCTGCCACGCCCATTGTCTGAAGTCAGTGCAGCCTGCCCTGGGAAGTCTTCCTGTGGGCTCGGAAGTTGCCCTGGACCTCTCCGTCATTCCCGCGGAGTACCAGGACCTCCGGGAGGTGTTCAGTAAGGCCCCTAGTTTCTTATGACAAATGTTTTTTGTTTTTAGGGGTGCAACTGCATCTAGGGTATTGCGCAAGGTTAAATTGAGTTCCTCAGTTAGGTGGTTAACCTCTCTGGTATCATTGGGACGGTAGCGTCCCACCTCGACAACAGCCAGTGAAATTGCAAAACAACAGAAATCCCATAATTAAAATTTGTCAAACATACAAGTATTATACCTAATTTTAAAGATACACTTCTTGTTAATCCAACCACAGTGTCCGATTTCAAAAAGGCTTTACGTCGAAAGCACACCATGCGATTATGTTAGGTCAGTGCCTAGTCACAGAAAACCATACAGCCATTTTCCAGCCAAGTAGAGGGCTCACAAAAGTCAGAAATAGCGATTAAATTAATCACTAACCTTTGATGATCTTCATCAGATGGCACTCACATGACTTCATGTTACACAATACATGTGTGTTTTGTTCAATAAAGTTAATCTTTATGTACAAAAACCTCAGTTGAAATTGGCCCATTATGTTCAGTAATCATTGTCTCAAACAAACATCCAGTGAAATTTCAGAGAGCCACATCAAATTACATAAATACTCATCATAAACATTGATGAACAATACAAGTGTTATACATAGGATTAAGATGAACGTCTTGGTAATCCAGTTGCTGTGTCAGATTTCAAAAAGGTTTTACGGCGAAAGCACACCATGCGATTATGTTAGGTCAGTGCCCAGCCACAGAAAACCATACAGCCATTTTCCAACCAAGGAGAGGTGTCACAAAAGTCAGAAATAGCGTTAAAATTAATCACTTACATTTGATGATCTTCATCTGGTGGCACTCCCAGGTCTCCATGTTAGACAATAAATGTTTGTTTTGTTCGATAATGTCCCTCTTTATGTCCAATAACCCCCGTTTTGTTGGTGCATTTAGTTCAGTAATCCAAAGGCACAAAGCACGCTCTCAACATCCAGACGAAAAGTTAAAAAAGTACAATAAAAGTTCGTAGAAACATGTCAAACGATGTTTAAAATCAATCCTCAGGTTGTTTTTGTCATAAATAATCAATAATATTTCAACCGGAAAAAAAGCTTTGTCAATAGAAAAGGAGAAACAAGAAAGGCGCGCTCCCGATCATGCGCTGGACTCATGTCTGAAAATGTCCACCTTCCACTCAAAAGTCCTCAAAAGTTTCTACAGCTGCAACATCGAGAGCATCCTGACCGGTTGCATCACTGCCCTAGTACGGCAATTGCTCGGCCTCCGACCGCAAGGCACTTCAGAGGGTAGTGCGTACGGCCCAGTATATCACTGGGGCAAAGCTGCCTGCCATCCAGGACCTCTACACCAGGCGGTGTCACAGGAAGGCCCAAAAAATTGTCAAAGACCCCAGCCACCCCAGTCATAGACTGTTCTCTCTACTACCGCATGGCAAGCGGTACCGGAGTGCCAAGTCTAGGACAAAAAAAGGCTTCTCAACAGTTTTTGCCATAAGACTCCTGAACAGGTAACCAAATGGTTACCCGGACTATTTGCATTGTGTGCCCCCCCAACCCCTCTTTTACGCTGCTGCTACTCTCTGTTTGTCTTATATGCATAGTCACTTTAACTATACATTCATGTACATACTGCCTAAATTGGCCCGACCAATCAGTGCTCTCGCACATTGGCTAACCGGGCTATCTGCATTGTGTCCCACCACCTGCCAACCCCTCTTTTTACGCTTCTGCTACTCTCTGTTAATCATTTATGTATAGTCGCTTTAACGGTACCTACATGTACATACTACCTCAATAAGCCTGACTAACAGGTGTCTGTATATAGCCTTGCTACTCTTTTTTTCAAATGTCTTTTTACTGTTGTTTTATTTCTTTACTTACCTACACACACACACACACATACCTTTTTTCCCGCACAATTGGTTAGAGCCTGTAAGTAAGCATTTCGGCGCACGTGACAAATAAACTTTGATTTGATTTGATTTGATCTCCCTCCTTTTTCAGAGTAAAAGCCTGAAACAATGCCTAAAGACTGGCCACATGTAGAAGAAGCCATAGAGATCGTGAACTGGGTCCTAAGTCTTTGTATGGTGGATAGGCTTTCAATGGGAAAACAGCCTTTCAAAATAACCGTACTTCCTGGATGGATTGTCCTCAGGTTTTCACCTGCCATATCAGTTCTGTTATACTCACTGACATTATTTTAACAGTTGTGGAAACTTTAGGGTGTTTTCTATCCAAATCTATCGATTATATGCATATCCTAGCTTCTGGGCCTGAGTAGCAGGCGGTTTAATTTGGGCACGCTTTTCATCCAAAATTCCAAATGCTGCCCCCTACCCTAGTGAAGTTATGTCCGATAGGAATGTAATGCATGGCCACGCAGTCGTGGTTGAAAAGGAAGTACCGGAGGGGACTAAGCACACACCCCTGAGGGGCCCACATGTTGATGGTCAGCATGCCGGATGTGCTGGAACCAATATGACCCTGAACCCAAGCTACCCCCAAGCTATAAGAATGTAAAACGACTGCATGGCCGTGCATGACTCCAACACCATCATCAAGTTTGCTGATGACACAACGTTGGTAGTACTGATCACCGACGACGATGAGGCAGCCTATAGGGAGGAGGTCAGAGATCTGGCAGTGTGTTGCCAGGACAACAACATCTCCCTCAAAGGCAAAAAGACAAAACTTCTAAATAGCTAATCAAATGGCTACCTGCATTGACCCTTTTTTGCTGAAACTCTCTTGTATTGACTGCACACACACTGGACTCTAACCACACACTCACAGATACTTACGCTGACACAACAACACACACATACACACTCACACACACCCTACATACACCCACACACACATAACATGCGCACACATGCATACTGACGTCACACACACACTTTCACCACATAAGCTGCTGCTACTGTCTATTATCTATCCTGTTGCTTATTCAATTTACCCCTACCTATATGTGCATAGCTACCTCAATTACCTCGTACCCATGCACATCGACTTGTGTACAAAACATTAAGTTGCCCTAATATTGAGTTGCCCTAAGGACAGCCTCAATTTGTCGGGGCTTGGACTCTACAAGGTGTCGAAACCGTTCCAAAGAGATGCTGGCACATGTTGATTCCAAAGTTTCCCACAGTTGTTTGAAGTTGGCTGGATGTCCTTTGGGTGGTAGACCATTCTTCATACACATGGGAAACTGTTGAGCGTGAAAAACCCAGCAGCATTGCAGTTCTTGACACAAACTGGTGCGCCTAGCACCTACTACCATACCTCGTTCAAAGGCACTTAAATCTTTGTCTTGCCCATTCACCATCTGAATGGCACACATACACAATCCATGTCTCAATTGTCTCAAGGCTTAAAAATCCTTCTTTCATCTGTCTCCTCCCCTTCATCTACACTGATTGAAGGGGATTTAACATTTGACATCAATAAGGGATCATAGCTTTCAACTGGATTCACCTGGTCAGTCCATGTCATGAAAATAACAGGTGTCTTGAATGTTTTTGAGTGTTTGAACTTGTAACATTGCTGCATGATTTAAAACTTGGCTGTATGGGATTTGTCAGATATTATTTTGTGTGTGGTTTCGTTGCATCCAATGGCAGTGTCCTCAATAAGGTAATGCAAGGAGTCGCTTGTGGATTTGACAGCTCTAACACAGTTCCACCTCCGGCACCGCCAAAACAACTGCTATGCAGATGTTGGCTAGTATTTTCAGTGTAACATTTCTAGAGTTGTAAGATGTTGATTCAAAAGTTGATTAAACACAGCCTCAGATACCTATGTCCCACTCCAGAGTGTAAAATTCACTATTTACCAAGTGTTACATTTCCAGAGTTGAGTTAATTTCCATTAACTCTCCCAGAGTAAAAAAGACGTGAGGAACATTATCAAATTTCTCCGCATGCTCTGTTGCAGGTAGATTTTTGGGGGGAATTGTTTGTTTCCAATTACTATGTTTTTTTTCTTATACTACACAAAGATGAATAAGATACATTTTTCTAAACTAATCTGATCTGTAAGTGGTAGGACTTATTGCATCTGTGTGGACCTATATACACTGTAGACTCTGGAAAAGTGTTACATTTAACACTCTCAGAATTTATTTAACACTGGAGAATTTGGTGTGTGGACATGGCACTTGAATAGGATTATTAGAAAATATATATTTTTAACAAACTTCCTCTATAGTTGTCAATTCTTGCTTTCAGTAAAGGGAGAAAGTGGCTTGAGATTCATGCATATTGTTTCTATCATACTTTTAAGCTCTTGAATTACTTTTAAGAACTTTTCTTTATTTGGACTCAAGGGCCTTTGAGTGATTTACTGATGTGGACAACTCAGCAGGTCATCCAGGGGTCACTATTTCAAGATGAAGATGCAGCGGGGAGTGAGGAGAGCCAGCAAATACCTGTGGTCCAAACATACTGTTTCCATCTAGGACCCAAATTGAGTCACTCACATCATTTGTATCCCGGAAATCTTCCTCTGAGATGGGGATCATCATTAGCTCACCTGCATACTGTAGGCCTGCCTACCTGTGGGCAGAATGCAACACGTCATTACAGGGTTAGTTCCATACTCATCCTGACTCATGGAAAAATGTACCCAAGCCCAAAACCATTTCAACACACACTCATACCTTATGGTACCTCGGGCTCAGAGAAAGCTGCTGGGAGGAGCTATAGGAGGACAGGCTCATTGTAATTGCAGGAATGGTAGAAATGGAATCGTACCAAACATCAAACACACAGAAACAACGTGTTTAACTCCGTTCCATTGATTCATTCCAGACATTACAATGAGCCCTCCTATAGCTCCTCCCACCCAGGTCCACTGCTCAGGCTAGATCTTCCTTTGTTTGAAGTGATTTCAAGGAGTCATGTCATGTTAGATTAATCAAATCAAATGTTATTTGTCACATGCGCCGAATACAACGGTGAAATGCTAACTTACAAGCACTTAACACTTATTTTTCTTAAAAATGCATTGTTAGGGCCTCCCGGGTGGCGCAGTGGTCTAGAGCACTGCATCACAGTGCTAGCTGCGCCACCAGAGTCTCTGGGTTCGCACCCAGGCTCTGTCGCAGCCGGCCGCGACCGGGAGGTCCGTGGGGCGACGCACAATTGGCCTAGCGTCGTCCGGGTTAGGGAGGGTTTGGCCGGTAGGGATATCCTTGTCTCATCACGCTCCAGCGACTCCTGTGGCGGGCCGGGCGCAGTGCGCGCTAACCGAGGGGGGCGGGTGCACAGTGTTTCCTCCGACACATTGGTGCGGCTGGCTTCCGGGTTGGAGGCTTTAAGAAGCAGTGCGGCTTGGTTGGGTTGTGCTTCGGAGGACGCATGGCTTTCGACCTTCGTCTCTCCCGAGAGAGTTGTAGCGATGAGGAGTTGTAGCGATGAGACAAGATAGTAATTACTAGCGATTGGATACCACGTAAATTGGGGAGAATTTTTTATTTTTTTTTAAATGCATTGTTGGTTAGGAAAGTAATTTGATAGTAACAAAGAAATAAAGAGCAGCAGTAAAATAACAATAGTGAGGCTATATACAGGGGGTACCGGTACAGAGTGCGGGGCAATAGTTAGTTGAGGTAATTGAGGTAATATGTACATGTAAGTAGAGTTAAAGTGACTACGCATAGATAATAAACAGAGAGTAGCAGCAGCATAAAAGAGGGGGGAGGGTGCAATGCAAATAGTCTGGGTAGCTATTTGATTAGCTGTTCAGGAATCTTATGGCTTGGGGGAAGAAGCTGTTAAGACAACTTTTGGACCTAGACTTGGCGCTCCGGTACCCCTTGCCGTGCGGTAGCAGAGAGAACAGTCTATGACTAGGGTGGCTATAGTTTTTGAAGATTTTTAGGGCCTTCCTCTGACACCACCTGGTATAGAGGTCCTGGATGGCAGGAAGCTTGGCCCCAGTGATGTACTGGGCCGTACGCACTACTCTCTGTAGTGCCTTGCGGTCGGAGGCCGAGCAGTTGCCATAGCAGGCAGTGATGCAACCAGTCAGGATGCTCTCGATGGAGCAGCTGTATAACTTTGAGGATCTGAGGACCCATGCCAAATCTTTTCTGTCTCCTGAGGGGGAATAGGCTTTGTCGTGCCCTCTTCCCGACTGTCTTGGTGTGTTCGGACCATGATAGTTTGTTGGTGATGTGGACACCAAGGAACTTGAAGCTCTCAACATGCTCCACTACAGCCCCATCAATGAGAATGGGGCGTGCTCGGTCTTCCTTTTCCTGTAGTCCAAAATCATCTCCTTTGTCTTGATCACGTTGAGGGAGAGGTTGTTGTCCTGGCACCACACGGCCAGGTTGCTGACCTCCTCCCTATAGACTGTCTCATCGCTGTTGTTGATGAGGCTTACCACTATTGTGTCATCGGCAAACTTGACGGTGTTGGACGGTGTTGACGGTGTTGGAGTCGTGGCCATGCAGTCATGAGTGAACAAGGTGTACAGGAGGGGACTGAGCATGCACCCCTGAGGGGCCCTCGTGTTGAGGGTCAGTGTGGTAGATGTGTTGTTACCTACCCTTACCACCTGGGGGCGGCCCGTCAGGAAGTCCAGGATCCAGTTGCAGAGGGAGGTGTTTAGTCCCAGGGTCCTTAGCTTAGTGAAAAGCTTTGCGGGCACTATGGTGTTGAATGCTGAGCTGTTGTCAATGAACAGCATTCTCACGTAGGTGTTCCTTTTGTCCAGGTGGGAAAGGTCAGTGTGTAGTGTAATATAGATTGCATCATCTGTGGATCTGTTGGGGCGGTATGCAAATTGGAGTGGGTCTAGGGTTTCTGGGATAGTGGTGTTGACATGAGCCATGACCAGCCTTTCAAAGCACTTCATGGCTACAGACGTGAGTGCTATGAGTCAGTAGTCATTTAGGCAGTAGTAACTTGGGCACAGGGACTATGGTGGTCTGCTTGAAACATGTTGGTATTACAGACTCAGTCAGGGACAGGTTGAAAATGCCAGTAAAGACACTTGCCCGTTGGTCAGTGCAGGCTCGGAGTACACGTCCTGGTAATCCGTCTGGCCCTGCGGCCTTGTGAATGTTGACCTGTTTAAAGGTCTTACTCACATCGGCTACAGAGAGCGTGATTACACAGTCGTCCAGAACAGCTGATGCTCTCATGCATGTTTCAGTGTTACTTTCCTCGAAGCGAGCATAGAAGTAATTTAACTTGTCTGGTAGGCTCGTGTCACTGGGCAGCTCACGGCTGTCCTTCCCTTTGTAGTCTGTAATAGTTTGCAAGCCCTGCCACATAAGACGAGCATCGGAGCCGGGGTAGTACGATTCGATCTTTGTCCTGTATTGACATTTTGCCTGTTTGATGGTTCGTCGGAGGGCATAGCGGGATTTCATATTAGCTTCCGGGTTAGAGTCCCACTCCTTGAAAGCGGCAGCTCTAGCCTTTAGCTCAGTGCGGATGTTGCCTGTAATCCATGGCTTCTGGTTGGGGTATGTACATACAGTCACTGTGGGGACAACGTCATCGAAACACTTATTGATGAAGCCAGTGACTGATGTGGTGTACTCCTCAATGCCATCGGAAGAATCCCGGAACATATTCCAGTCTGTATTAACAAAACAGTCCTGTAACTAAGCATCTGCTTCATCTGACCGCTTTTTTTGACTGAGTCACTGGTGCTTTCTGCTTTAGTTTTTGCTTGTAAGCAGAAATCAGGAGGATAGAATTATGGTCAGATTTGCCAAATGGAGGGCGAGGGAGAGCTTCGTACGCGTCTCTGTGTGTGGAGTAAAGGTGGTGTAGAGTTTTTTTCCTCCAGTTGCACATTTAACATGCTGGTAGAAATGAGGTCAAATGGATTTAAGTTTCCCTGCATTAAAGTCCCCGGACACTAGGAGTGCCACCTCTGGATGAGCGTTTTCTTGTTTGCTTATGGCCTAATACAGCTCGTTGAGTGCGGTCTTTGTGCCATTATCGGTTTGTGGTGGTAAATAGACTGCTACGAAGAATACAGATGAAAACTCTCTTCGTAAATAGTGTGGTCTACAGCTTATCATGAGATACTCTACCTTAGGAGAGCAAAACCTAGAGACTTCCATAGATTTCGTCCACCAGCTGTTCTATCCTGCTGAAAAAGTGTAAAACCCGCCAGCTGTATATTATTCATGTCGTCGTTCAGCCACGACTCTGTGAAACATAAGATATTACAGTTTTTAATGTCCCGTTGGTAAGATATACGTGCTTGTTGTTCGTCTATTTTATTATCCAGTGATTGTACGTTGGCAGATTAGATTACCCACTCACCGTCGGATCCTTACAAGGCACCCAGACCTACGTCCCCGATATCTCCTTCTCTTTCTCCTGCGAATGACGGGGATGAGGGCCTTGTCGGGTGTCTGGAGTTAATCCTTTGCGCCCGACTCTTGCAGTACGGGGTGAGTAATCGCTGTCCTGATATCGCAAAGCTCTTTTCGGTCATAAGAGACGGTGGCAGAAACATTATGTACAAAATAAGTTACAAATAACGTGAAAAAACACACACAATAGCACAATTGGTTAGGGGACCGTAAAACGGCAGCCATCTCCTCCGGTGCCATTATACCATGACCTCACCACTCTCGAGATATGCTCCTATTTTATCTTCTATCATCACATTCAGGCTCTGCACACGTTGATTCCTTACTCATTTCCATCGGAAGGAAGTAGTTTGCACTGTTATTATGTGCATTTCAAAATAACAAGGAAACACTTTCAACATATATTTGCAACAAAAAGGCTTTTACATAATACATCTATCTACTGGTAGATTCGGCTTACTCTATACTGTGACACATAGACACA
The DNA here is from genome assembly GCF_002910315.2 of Salvelinus sp. IW2-2015. Classification (NCBI taxonomy): domain Eukaryota; kingdom Metazoa; phylum Chordata; class Actinopteri; order Salmoniformes; family Salmonidae; genus Salvelinus; species Salvelinus sp. IW2-2015. Next base: position 5,666,307 of record NC_036865.1, on the reverse strand, counting down.
GGTGTGATTGTTCTCCTCCAGAATCGTTCCACCACCGCCTGGTAAAGATAGAGGGCCTCTTTGTTTGACCTTCTGCTCGGTCATGCTGACAACAAAGGTTCCTTTGGGGACCTTCTAGGGGTTGGAGGTCCTGTTCCCATCCGCTAGGTGAGATAAGGAGCAGTCAGGCTGTCTGCCTCACTACGGGTAATAGCCATCTGTTGTCAGGCCTTATCAGGGTCTTTGGGGCCTGTCTGGGACTCTGAGCCATGAAAGAGCACCCCGTGAGACCCCCCCAAAGAGCGCCTGGGAAGTCCAGTTCAGTGGAATGTGTCTGCTTGAGATAACTGAGGGGCTCCCTATTCCTCTCTCTCTCTCTCTCTCTCTCTCTCTTTCTCATATCTTTATATGCTGTGTAGTATAGTGTTGGGGTACCAAGGACATGCCTAATTGTATCACTCAGCCTCCATCTGAAAAGAAGAACCTGTGTCAATGGGGCTTTTATTCACTATTTTATACAGACTATTTTATTCCTGTCATGATGTCAGAGCTTTCTCTCAGTTAATTCAGATAGGGCTAGAAGAAGTAGGCTACTTCGTCAGTAGTGATGTTGTATATTGAGCCATACTGTACTTGTAGCACCCTGGTAACTAAATCCAGTTGATCCCAATTATGTAATGTCATAAGCCTTGTAGTCACTCCCAGAAGGAGAATTCTTTGCAGACTTTTCCCACTCCCTGCAGTGTAAGGATACATGGAATACTACCCCATGCATGGATCGCCACTCCTCCAACATCACAAATAATATGCACCAATGTGCATCATTACTGTATATGTGTAGTAGTCATGGACCAGCTCTTTCCAGCTATTCATTTGTGATTTTGGTTGGGTTTTGTTGGGAGGTGTGTGTCCAGGAACTGGCCACATAGTAATATAAGCTCCCAGTAATCATGCCTGTGTTTACTGTTTGACTGCTGCTTGCCGCTTAGTGTTTGTGGGTTGTTATACTGTGTGTGTCCCAGAGTCTATTGGCAGTACAGTAGTGACAGTTGGGTAAGTAGCTTGTATTACAGTAGCCGCGTCCAAATATCCATACTTGCGTCCTAAATAGTAGGATGTTTCAGTGTGTGAAAAAATTATGTTTTAGAGTTTGTGACATTTCGAAAATCGAGTATACTTTAAATACTCATTTTGGTTTTGAGAAAAGCTGATAAACAGCTGTCAATTATATTGAACAAAAATATAAACGCAACACACAACAATTTCTAAGATTATCCTGAGTTACAGTTCATATGAGGAAATCAGTCAACTGAAATAAATTCAGTAGGCCCTAATCTATGGATTTCACATGACTGGGAATACAGCTATTCATCTATTGGTCACAGATACCTTGAAAACAATGGGTCTCACAATGGGCTTCAGGATCTCGTCACAGTATTTCCGTGCATTCAAATTGCCATCGATGAAAACGCAATTGTGTTCGTTGTCCATAGCTTATGCCTGCTCATACCATAGCCCCACTGCCACCATGAGGCACTCTGTTCACCACGTTGACATCAGCAAACCGCTCGCCCACACAACATCATACGTGTGGTTTGAGGTTGTGAGGCCGGTTAGACGTGCTGCCAAATACTCTAAAACAACGTTGGAGACGGCTCACGGTAGAAAAATTTACATAAAATTATCTGACAACAGCTCTGGTGGACATACCTGCAGTCAGCATGCCAATTGCACGCTCCCTCAAAACTTGTGACATCTGTGGTATTGTGTTGTGTGAAGAAACGGCACATTTTAGAGTGGGCTTTTCTTGTCCCCACCACAAGGTGCACCTGTGTAATGATCATGCTGTTTAATCAGCTTATTGATATGCCACACCTGTCAGGTCTATGGATTATTTTGGCAAAGGGGAAACGCTCACTAACAGGGATGTAAACAAATTTGTGAAAAACATTTGAGAGAAATACGTTTTTTGTGCGTATGGAACATTTCTGGGATCTTTTATTTCAGCTTATGAAACATTGGACCAACACTTTACATGTTGGGGTTTATATTTTTGTTCAGTGTATTTTGCATGTATTTTATTTGTAGCTATTCATTTATTCATTTTCTACTGTTTTTGGTGAATTCCTTTTTTTAAACCCAAAGTTGGATTTCTGTTTTCTCACTGAAAACGATTTCTTGTTTGTAATAAACACTTTTATTTGATACCGGTACATCTACAGTGTGTACAAAACATTAGGAACACCTGGCATAAACTGACCAGGTGAATGCTATGATCCATTACTGATGGGATCTGTTAAAACCTGTCTCGTCCCCTTCATCGACCCTGATTTACATAGTTTTTGTCATTTAGCAGAAGCGCTTGTCCAGAGCAACTTACAGTAGTGAGTGCATACATTTTCGTACAGGTCCCCTGTGAGAATCAAACCCACAACTCTGACATTGCAAGATACATGCTCTACCAACTGAGCCACACGGGACCATGGTGGGGACACTTTCGACACCTTCTAGTCCATATGCCCCGACGAATTGAGGCTGTTCTGAGGGAAAAAGGGGATGCAGCTCAATATTACAAGGTGTTCCTAATGTTTTGTACACTCAGTGTATGTTTCAAATGTATGCATAGATAGGCAAAAATACTTGATCGATATAGCTAGCCACATGTACTGTATTTGTATTGATGGCAACAAACTCTTCCCACAATCTCTGATTCATAGCCTGTTGTTACTACAGAGGTGGCATTGTAAGTCTGAAATAGATTTGTCATGTCATACCGGATCAACTTCCTCAATGCAATTAATAGTTCCGTTTCCCTTCGTTGTAGTGGAGTAGCAGTGTTCTCTTGGGAAATATCCATGTGTCCGTTTGGGCCAAAACGTGTAGAGACTGAAGGGCAACATACGCTGAGAGGAACTCAGCCTTATTGAACTGCAGATCAGCAGTTCCGAACACTGCCAGAGACTAGGAATTCCAAATGGGTTGTGCGCGCAGGTTGCACTAAATTAGAAGGGTTGACTCCAATGCTTCACACAGTTGTGTCAAGTTGGCTGGTAGTGGATCTCTACTCCGAATAGTTCGTTCCATCTCATCCCACAGATCCTCAATTGGATTGAGGTCTGGTGTAAGCTGAATTCACTGTTGTCCGTGGAACCATTCCTGGACAATTCTTGTGGCACGGGGCATTATCCTCCTGAAGAAATACATTTGCAGATGGATACTCTGCTGCCCTGAAGGGATGCGACCGATTGGCAATGATGTTCAGATATCCTGTGGCATTCAAACATTGCTCCACGTTTATCAAGAGGCCCAATGTGTGCCATGAAAACACACCGCACACCATGACACCACCACCACCAGCCTGCGATGTTGACATGCGACATGATGGATACATGTACTTGTGGTTTTCTCCATACCTTAGTCCTCCCCATCAGCGTGAAACAGCAGGAACTGGGATTCATCAGACCAGGCAATTGTTTTCCAATTCTCCAGTGTCCAGTGTTTTTGTTCCTTAGCCCACTGCAATCGCAGCTTCCTGTTTTTTGCTGAAAGAAGTGGAACTCTGTAAGGTATTCGGCTGCCATACCCCATTCGTGTCAAGGGACGACAAGTTATTTTATGGGTCGTTGGGCACCAATGTTGTACTGGACTGTCAGTTGATTAACTGTAGCCCGTCTGTTGCTCTGCACAATTTGTGTCAGCCTCCTTTGTCCTTTGTGTGGCGGACCAGTCTTGATACACACGGGAAACTGCTGAACGTGAAAAACAAAAGCAGCGTTGGAGTTCTTGACACACTCAAACCGGTGCGCCTGCTACCTACTACCATACCCCAGTCAAAGGCACTTAAATATTTTGTTTTGCCCATTCACCCTCTGAATGGCACACATACACAATCCATGTCTCAATTGTCTCAAGGTTTATTAAAAATCTACACTGATTGAAAGGAATTTAACAGGTGGCATCAATAATGAATCATGGCTTTCACCTGGATTCACCTGGTCAGTCTGTGTCATGGAAAGAGAAGGTGTTCCTAATGTGTTCCTAAAGGAATTAAATACAGCTTACAAAATTGCAGCCTTTAACTGTAAGTCATATGTCAGAGGTACACTCTTAGAAAAAAAGTTGCCATCTGGAACATAAAAGGGTTCTTCGGCTGTACCCATAGGAGAACCCTTTGAAGAACCCTTTTTGGTTCCAGGTAGAACCGTTTAGGTTGCAGGTAGAACCCTAGTGGGTTCCATGTAGAAATCTTTCCACAGAGGGTACAACATGGAACCCAAAAGGGTTCTACCTTCAACCAAAAAGGGTTCTCCTATGGGGATAGCTGAATAACCCTTTTTTCTAAGAGTGTAAGGGTTGAGCGACGTCATAGTGGAGCCTCAGCTCTGAGCATGACTAGAGGAGTGACACACAGCATCCACATGGCATCACATCTGCTACACGTCAACATGAAGACCATCCATCTGGAGAACTCCTAAAACCACCACACTTGGCATTGGGCATGTCTCGAAACAGTCGTTTCCTACTCTACTGAAGGAAAAAAAGATTGGATTGTAACGTGATTGAACCACTGTACACGTGAAGTAGCCGTTCCATTTGTCCATTCATCCTCCACTCCCATATCCCAAGGATTTCTGCATTGAAGCGACTCGTACACATCTTGATCCAATCATAGAGTGTAAGCAATAGGGACTTTACTCGGTTTGTTTTCCAATCCTTGAGAGGAGTACCACTGTGAAAAAGAAATGTCTATTGTAATCTATTGTAATCATAGACGTAATCAACCCTTGACGGGGTACTTCAGTGGGGAGAATTATCTACACTCGGACAGAGAGAACGGAATGGCTCAAGATGGCCCCCGTATCTATGCTCTCTATAAACCAAGGGACCACACTCCCTTTTGCCCAGAAAGTTGCAGCGTATGTTGTTACCAGTCTACCACTATTCCTTAAACTTTTGGATTTGCTTCGAAACCAAACAAAACCATGCAATAGTAAACATGACACCCCTCCCCCCTGCGAATTTATGCATGACTTTAGGTCAAATGGGGTGAGGCGAATATCCTTTCAAAGTTGCCATTTTCAATCGCCTGTTATAGCGCCACCATATGGCCAATCAGTGTAATTTTGTAAATGCCGGATCTCTACGGCAAGACACATCATTCACCTTAAGTTTTGTACAAATCAGTGCTGTCTGAGATATCGCGTGTGACGAATGTGCAAACGTACTAAGAGACGGAGACAGATCCACAGTCCCCTCCCAATTTCATCGCGGGGACAACAAAATATGAATAACGTACAATCGATTCAATCAAATAAAATTGTATTTGTCACATGATTCGTAAGCAGGTGTAGACTGACGGTGAAATGCTTACTTACAGGTCCTTCTTCCAACAATGCAGAGTTAAATACAGATAAAACGAAAAACAATTGTGACACGAGGAATAAATACACAGTGAGTAACAAATAACACTAACGAGTGAAGATAACATGGTTGTACAATATGTGACCCTTGACGCTCCGACCTTAGAGGAGCTTGTGACTTTGGAAGCCTGCTCCTCCATATCTGGATGTGTTTGGTTTTGAACGCTTTGTGTTGTTAGCGTGTCAATGAAGAGCATCAAAGGCTCTGAGACACACACCTCTTCCAGTCACCTGCCTGAGCCTGTCCAAACATTGGCCAGTCAGCTTGAAAAATTGGCCCCTTGGGGTGCTGCGGTTTGATCCAGCTCCTCTGGTGGTGTGACTGTCATCAAATTCAGGGGCCAAGAAGTAGTTCCATCTCAGGTGGTCAGAAGTAGATTAAGGCCTGGATTCAATGCATGTTGTTAAAATATCCGAGATTTAAATTTAAAGCCGATGTTTCTAGGTTCGTGGAGACTGCATTCACGGTAAATGCTGCATATGTCGGCCCAATCTGAAATGATCTTTACATTTAAATTGCTCTATAATGCGGAGCTTCTGCTAGAGGTTGAATCTAGCCCTTGCTTTAGGAAACCCATACCTCTTCTGTGAGTCAGTTCTGTGCCATTTAAACATTCTGCTTTTATGAGTTTACAGAAGCTATTTACTGGTGAGTTGTGTTATTTGCCCAACACAAACTGCCTTGGGAAAGTCCTCTTACTCAGGCAGTTTGGTACAGCTGAGACAGTACACAACACTTACAGTTGAAGTCGGAAGTTTACATACACCTTAGCCAAATACATTTAAACTCAGTTTTTCACAATTCCTGACATTTAATCCGAGTAAAAAGTCCCTGTCTTAGGTCAGTTAGGATCACCACTTTATTTTAAGAATGTGAAATGTCATAATAATAGTAGAGAGAAGGATTTATTTCAGCTTTAATTTATTTCATCACATTCCCAGTGGGTCAGAAGTCTACATATATTCAATTAGTATTTGGTAGCATTGCCTTTAAATTGTTTACTTGGGTCAAACGTTTTGGGTAACCTTCCACAAGCTTCCCACAATAAGTTGGGGGAATTTTGGCCCATTCCTCCTGACAGAGCTGATGTAATTGAGACAGGTTTGTAGGCCTCCTTGCTCGCACACGCTTTTTCAGTTCTGCCCACAAATGTTCTATAGGATTGAGGTCAGGGCTTTGTGATGATGACTCCAATACCTTGACTTTGTTGTCCTTAAGCCATTTTGCCACAACTTTGAAATGTTGTATTTGTGTTTAGTGAGTCAGTCAGATCAGAGGCAGTAAGGATGGCCACGTGTTCTGTTGATAAGTTCGTGAATTTGACCATTTTCCTGTCCTGCTAAGCATTCAAAATGTAACGAGTACTTTTGGTTGACAGGGAAAATGTATGGAGTAAAAAGTACTTTTTTTTCTTCTTTAGGAATGTAGTTAAGTAAAAGTTGTCAAAAATATAAATAGTAAAGTAAAGTACAGATACCCCAAAAAACGACTTATGTAGTACTTAAGAAGGATTTTTAAGCATTGAGAAACGGATTGTGTATGTGTTCCATTCAGAGGATAAATGGACAAAACAAAAAATGAAGTACCTTTGAATGGTAGTATGTGCAGGCACACCGATTTTTGTCAATAACTGTAACACTGCTAGGTTTTTCACGCTCAACAGTTTCCCGTGTGAATCAAGAATGGTCCACCACCCAAAGGACATCCATCCAACTTGACACAACTGTGGGAAGCAGTTGTGACATCATTTCAAGTAGTGCAACAAGACCATTCATGGTCTGTAAGATGTGTTTTCATTGGGGATTTTCAAATAAATAATTTTCCATATTTTACTTATGTTTTTATAGAATTTTTCTTTTTTGAGGCAAAAATGTGTTTGTTTTGAATATCTGCTGACAACTCCATCATTGCCTTAAACACTTTTTTAAGAGTTTGAAATTGGGATCCTTTGCTCCAAGCATAGACCGGACATGGAAATTAATAATATTGAAAGTATTTGGAAAATTCTAAAAACAAATATTTTCCCTATAAAATTCCACTAAATGTATATTTTAAACTCAAATAATGCAACAAAATCCATCCAACTTTCCCTGCCAGAATGTCCCGACTTTCAAGAATCCTTGAGCTTAAGACATATGGCTTATGACACGTGTATATGCTATCTGGGGTGCCCGACCTCTGTGTGTGCTTCGCCAGTTACCTTTTCTCTATCAGTGATCTGAGTCTGGAAAAAGAGAGACAGATGTCCAGGTTTTATCTAAATGTTCTGGATAGGATGTGGTGTGTTACAGATGGAGTAGCATTATCAGTTTGGGAGAGGGGAGTGCCCACTAGAGAGAAGAGATGGTGTGTGACTGTGCAGCCATAACCACCCACAGAGATAAAAGGGCAATGATAGTGTCTGTCTGCAAGCAGAGTAGATAAAGAAAACAGGCTCCATGACTCCTTTAGATGCCTGTAGTTTCTTAGAACTCATTATGAAGTATTGGGAGAAGGGTTTTTTTTATTAGCGGGGAAATTCCATTTCATATTCATACATTCACACTTTATGTATATCCACTGTTTATACTCCTCTTCCTTCCATAGACTAACGATAACAGCTCGGAGTTAATTTGGTAGTCTGTCATTTATACAACCATATTCCTCCTTCGCATGCAACCTGCAGGCATTGTTTGTACTTCTAGATGAAAGTAGGCTAGTATTTCACACACCATTCCCCGATGTAAAGTTTATATTACTTTGTGTTTTAGCCCAAGGTAATTGACATAAGTGGAATTGTTACACAGAGCCAAACACGTGAGCTATGATTTCTGATTGGGTTAGGTAAGGGAAGAGTATGCATCGCATTTTTGCGTGTGAACCTTTGGCACCTGTCCAGGTGTGAGAGCACGCAAAGCAAATAGGAACTGGTTACATAATGAGTAGGAATTTAATTGTGTGTGTGTCTGTCTGTCTGTCTGTCTGTCTGTGTCTGTGTGAAAAAGAGGGAGAGAGAGGGGGCCATAACATTACACTCCTCCATCTAATCAGCCAGAGTGCTGGCACTGTGGAGATTAAAGTTTCTACAGTATATTCATTTTTCTCCTCTCTGGAGACGATAAAGCCTGTGATAAGTAGTGTGAGTGTCCGACGCAAATCTGATGCACCTCCATATTTTACCAGCAGGGAGTGTTGATAGCTTGAACCATGCTCAGATGAAACGATCAACCCTGCCCAAACAATTACCACATATGAATGCTATAAATCCAATGCTTATACATCCATCTAAATACCATAGCTATAAACCATAGCTTTTATTATCATTCACCCTCCAGGAAAATGGGTGTTATCTACTGGTACTACAATGCTGCAATACATGTCTTGTTTAGATTGGAAACTTGCTACTGCCATACTGCAAGTAGGCTCTAGGACAGGGTTTCCCAAACTCGGTCCTTGGAACCCCAAGTGGTGAACTTCGTTTCTTCCCCCTAGCGCTTACACAGCTCATTCAAAAAAGTAAAAGTTCACCCCTTGGGATCCCGAGGACCAAGTTTGGGACATGCTGCTCTAGGAGGAGAGAAAACAGAGGAGAGGAATGTAGCTACAGTATCAGCCCGATAACCGATGCCAAAACTACAGGAAATAACACATATTCTGTGGGAGTCCTTGGTCTATCTGAGATGATGACTGCTGGCAATCTTTCTGTCACAGTTTCCCTAGGTCCGCCATGATTTGATGTGATTACATGTTGATTAAAACATGAAAGCTGTCATCTGGTGAACATAATATAGACAAGTGGAACAGTCCATCTGGGAAACCAACGATAGAAAATCCTTGGAATCACCTTAAAAGCTCAATTTAACATGTATTTTCTCAACTGTGCCTTTAATAAAGCATTCTCTTTCTCAGGGTATCCCCCTAGGACAACCACCTTAATTCACCCTCCCATCGTGGCTGGAAAAATTGGCCAGTCAATCGCTGGCTGGATGGAAACTGTTATATGGGGGTTCCCTTTTTTTATGGAGTGTTATGTTTCATCATTGTTTCCCCTCCACTTGATGTGGTCCATTAGGGCAGCAGGACTCTCACTCCCAAGGCCCTGGTCTGCAGAATGCGCAGATTACCAGTATTATGACACACTTGCTCCCTAAAATGTTTCAGTCACTTTCACCACTTCTTTCTTTAGCTCATGCCACATAAATGGTAGAAATTAGTAAAGGAAGACCCATAATGTCAAGTGTGGTTATCTGGGTTAAAATGGATTGCATTTAGACCTGTGTCTGCAATGAATACATTGTGTTAAGTGATGTTTTGCCACCTTCTAGTGGACAAAACGAAAAATGTGTTTCTCTGAAAACCTACAGCTCCCATAATGCATTTATTTATTGACAACATTTCTGCGTTGAAGGCATGCATTTACAGTAGCCCGCTTCAACTAATCAAAGCTTTACTAACATTTAATTTCTGTGTAACCTGTTGATATAAGTAGCTGCAATGGACTGTAATGTCAAGTACTCCAAGATGGTGTAGCAGTCAGGCGTCTTTGTCTTCATCCTGTCGTGTATATATCTTTTTTCTTCGCATATATTTCATATATTCTTTTAAATATATTTTTTACCTCAACTCCAACATACTCTCCTGCAACCCGCCTCACCCAATGTGGTATGGATCTGCTATTTTCTTTACTTTAGAACCATAACCCCCAACAGAAGCTTGCCAGCTAACTAGCTACTAGCCTCCCTACCACTGAGGAAGTACAGTTCCCGCTCAGCCCAGTCAAAACTGTTCGCTGCTCTGGCCCCCCAATGGTGGAACAAACTCCCTCACGACGCCAGGACAGCGGAGTCAATCACCACCTTCCGGAGACACCTGAAACCCCACCTCTTTAAGGAATACCTAGGATAGGATAAAGTAATCCTTCTCACCCCCCCCCCTTAAAAGATTTAGATGCACTATTGTAAAGTGGCTGTTCCACTGGATGTCATAAGGTGAATGCACCAATTTGTAAGTCGCTCTGGATAAGAGCGTCTGCTAAATGACTTAAATGTAAATGTAAATGTAAATGTAGTCAGCTAGCCACTGCCAGCTTGCTAGCTGCTATCCGAGTTGCTACTCCTGGCTAACGTCTCTGTCCCGAAGCAAGCACCAATTAGCCTGGAGCTAGCCTATGCTAGGCCCATCTCCCGGCTAGCTGAAGAGGTCCATCAGCCACTCCTTGGGCTACAATACCTATTTTGCCAATTGGCCTGGACCCCTTTTGTTGCCGATACGGAGCCCCACCGATCCTTCACGACTGGTCTACCGACGTAATCCGCCTGAGGGGGTTTTCAACTGGCTCCTCCGTCGCGACGTCCCCTGAATGCCCATCTGCTAGCCTGCTATCCACGGCCCGCTAGCTGTCTAGAGCATATCGGACTGTTAGCTAAAGAGGTCCATCAGTCAATTTTCTTGGGCTACAATACCTATTTTGCTAATTGGCATGGACCCTTTTACTACACGGCGCCCTGCCGATTCATCACGTCTGGTCTGCCGACGTAACCGCCCAAGGGGGCTATAACTGACTCTTCTGTCGCGACGTCGCCCTAATGCCCTTCTGCTAGCCCCGGCCCGCTAGCTGTCTGAATTGCCGTGTCTCCAACCCGCCTAGCTACTCACTAGACCCCACGATCACTCGGCTACGCATGCCTCTCCCTAATGTCAATATGCCTTGTCCATTGCTGTTTTGGTTAGTGATTATTGTCTTATTTCACTGTAGAGCCTCCAGCCCTGCTCAATATGCCTTAGCTAACCCTTTTGTTCCACCTCCCACACATGCGGTGACCTCACCTGGTTTAAATGGTGTCTCTACAGACAATACCTCTCTCATCGTCACTCAATGCCTAGGTTTACATTCACTGTATTCACATCCTACCATACCCTTGTCTGTAGATTATGCCTTGAATATATTCTTCCATGCACAGAAACCTGCTCCTTTTACTATCTGTTCCGAACGCACTAGACGACCAGTTCTTATAGCCTTTAGCCTTACCCTTATCCTACTCCTCCTCTGTTCCTCTAGTGATGTAGAGGTTAATCCAGGCCCTGCAGTGCCTAGCTCCACTCCCATTCCCAAGGCGCTCTCATTTGTTGACTTCTGTAACCGTAAAAGCCTTGGTTTCATGCATGTTAACATTAGAAGCCTCCTCCCTAAGTTTGTTTTATTCACTGCTTTAGCACACTCTGCCAACCTGGATGTCCTAGCCGTGTCTGAATCCTGGCTAAGGAAGGCCACCAAAAACCTTGAAATTTCCATCACTAACTGTAACATTTTCCAACAAGTTAGAACTGCCGAAGAGGGCGGAGTTGCAATCTACTGCAGAGATAGCCTGCAGAGTTCTGTCATACTATCCAGGTCTGTGCCCAAACAATTTGAGCTCCTACTTTTAAAAATCCACCTTTCCAGAAACAAGTCTCTCACTGTTGCCGCTTGCTATAGACCACCTTCAGCCCCCAGCTGTGCCCTGGACACCATATGTGAATTGATTGCACCCCATCTATCTTCAGAGATCGTACTGTTAGGTGACCTAAACTGGGACATGCTTAACACCCCGGCCGTCCTACAATCTAAGCTAGATGCCCTCAATCTCACACAAATTATCAATGAATTTACCAGGTAAACCCCAAATCTGTAAACACGGGCACCCTCATAGATATCATCCTAACCAACCTGCCCTCCAAACACACCTCTTAAACCAGGATCTCAGCGATCACTGCCTCTTTGCCCGCATCCGTAATGGGTCTGCGGTCAAACGACCACCCCTCATCACTGTCAAACGCTCCCTAAAACACTTCAGCGAGCAGGCCTTTCTAATCGACCTGGCCCGGGTATCCTGGAAGGATATTGACCTCATTCTGTCAGTAGAGGATGCCTGGTTATTCTTTAAAAGTGCTTTCCTAACCATCTTAAATAAGCATACCCCATTTAAACATTTTAGAACCAGGAGCAGATATAGCCCTTGGTTCACTCCAAACCTGACTGCCCTTGACCAGCACAAAAACATCCTGTGGCGTACTGCATTAGCATCGAATAGCCCCCGCGATATGCAACTTTTCAGGGAAGTTAGGAACCAATATACACAGGCAGTTAGGAAAGCAAAGGCTAGCTTTTTCAAACAGAAATTTGGATCCTGTAGCACAAACTCAAAAAAGTTCCAGGGCACTGTAAAGTCCATGGAGACTAAGAGCACCTCCTCCCAGTTGCCCACTGCACTGAGGCTAGGAAAACACTGTCACCACCGATAAATCCATGATAATTGAGAATTTCAATAAGCATTTTTCTATGGCTGGCCATGCTTTCCACCTGGCTACCCCTACCCCGGTCAACAGCCCTGCACCCCCCACAGCAGCTTGCCCAAGCCTCCCCCATTTCTCCTTCCTTCTCCTTCTCCTCCCCCATTTCTCGTTCTAAAAGAGCTGCAAAATCTGGACCCCTACAAATCAGCCGGGCTAGACAATCTGGACCCTCTCTTTCTAAAATGATCCGCCGTAATTGTTGCAACCCCTATTACTAGCCTGTTCAACCTCTCTTTTGTATCGTCTGAGAACCCCAAAGATTGGAAAGCTGCCGCGGTCATCCCCCTCTTCAAAGGGGGAGACACTCTAGACCCAAACTGTTACAGACCTATATAGATCCTACCCTGCCTTTCTAAGGTCTTTGAAAGCCAAGTTAACAAACAGATTACCGACCATTTCGAATCCCACCGTACCTTCTCCGCTATGCAATCTGGTTTCAGAGCTGGTCATGGGTGCACCTCAGCCACGCTCAAGGTCCTAAGGTCCTTTGAAATCTGACAGCGGTTGCATTAAGGAGAAGTTTATCTAAAGTTCCATGTATAATACTTGTATCTTTTATCAATGTTTATTATGAGTATTTCTGTAAATTGATGTGGCTCTCTGCAAAATCACGGGATGTTTTGAAGGCAAAACATTACTGAACATAACGCGCCAATGTAAACTAAGATTTTTGGATATAAATATGAACTTTATCGAACAAAACATACATGTATTGTGTAACATGAAGTCCTATGAGTTTCATCTGATGAAGATCATCAAAGGTTAGTGATTAATTTTCATCTCTATTTCTGTTTTTTGTGACTCCTCTCTTTGGCTGGAAAAATGGCTGTGTTTTTCTGTGACTAGGTATTGACCTAACATAATCGTTTGATGTGCTTTCGTCGTAGAGCCTTTTTGAAATCGGACACTGTGGCTGGATTTACAACAAGTTTATTTTTAAAATGGTGTAAAATACTTGTATGTTTGAGGAATTTTAATTATGAGATTTCTGTTGTTTGAATTTGGCACCCTTCACTTTCACTGGCTGTTGTGAAGTCAATCCCGTTAACGGGATCTCAGCTAGCTTGCTGGCTTTTTCTTTATCGTAACTTGCCCTTTCTATGACTGATATGTTTGATGTTAGCTAGTTACTTAGCTAGCTAGCTAATTTTGATGATACCATATCACTGACCAGAACTGATTATTACAACACGCACACACGGTAATTAGTTTCAATGGATCAGTGTGTAAGTACAGTGGGGAGAACAAGTATTTGATACACTGCTGATTTTGCAGGTTTTCCTACTTACAAAGCATGTAGAGGTCTGTAATTTTTATCATAGGTACACTTCAACTGTGCGAGAGACGAATCTAAAACAAAAATCCAGAAAATCACATTGTATGATTTTTAAGTAATTAATTTGCATTTTATTGCATGACATAAGTATTTGATCACCTACAACCAGTAAGAATTCCGGCTCTCACAGACCTGTTAGTTTTTCTTTAAGAACCCTCCTGTTCTCCACTCATTACCTGTATAACTGCACCTGTTTGAACTCGTTACCTGTATAAAAGACACCTGTCCACACACTCAATCAAACAGACTCCAACCTCTCCACAATGGCCAAGACCAGAGAGCTGTGTAAGGACATCAGGGGTAAAATTGTAGACCTGCACAAGGCTGGGATGGGCTACAGGACAATAGGCAAGCAGCTTGGTGAGAAGGCAACAACTGTTGGCGCAATTATTAGAAAATGGAAGAAGTTGAAGATGACAGTCAATCACCCTCGGTCTGGGGCTCATGCAAGATCTCACCTCGTGGGCATCAATGATCATGAGGAAGGTGAGGGATCAGCCCAGAACTACACGGCAGGCCTGGTCAATGACCTGAAGAGAGCTGGGACCACAGTCTCAAAGAAAACCATTAGTAACACACTACGCCGTCATGGATTAAAATCCTGCAGCGCATGCAAGGTCCCCTGCTCAAGCCAGCGCATGTCCAGGCCGTCTGAAGTTTGCCAATGACCATCTGGATGATCCAGAGGAGGAATGGGAGAAGATCATGTGGTCTGATGAGACAAATAGAGCTTTTTGGTCTAAACTCCACTCGCCCTGTTTGGAGGAAGAAGAAGGATGAGTACAACCAAGAACACCATCCCAACCGTGAAGCATGGAGGTAGAAACATCATTCTCTGGGATGCTTTTCTGCAAAGGGGACAGGACGACTGCACCGTATTGAGGGGAGGATGGATGGGGCCATGTATCGCGAGATCTTGGCCACAACCTCCTTCCCTCAGTAAGAGGATTGAGATGGGTCGTGACTGGGTCTTCCAGCATGACAAGACCCGAAACATACAGCCAGGGCAACTAAGGAGTGGCTCCGTAAGAAGCATCTCAAGGTCCTGGAGTGGCCTAGCTAGTCTCCAGACCTGAACCCAATAGAAATCTTTGGAGGGAGCTGAAAGCCATATTGCCCAGCGACAGCCCGAAACCTAAAGGATCTGGAGAAGGTCTGTATGGAGGAGTGGGCCAAAAAACCCTGCTGCAGTGTGTGCTAACCTGGTCAAGAACTACAGGAAACGTATGATCTCTGTAATTGCAAACCAAGGTTTCTGTACCAAATATGAAGTTCTGCTTTTCTGATGTATCAAATACTTATGTCATGCAATAAAAATGCTAATAATTACTTAAAAATCATACAATGTGATTTTCTGGATTTTTGTTTTAGATTCCGTCTCTCACAGTTGAAGTGTACCTATGATAAAAATTACAGACTCTACATGCTTTGTAAGTAGTAAAACCTGCAAAATCGGCAGTGTATCAAATACTTGTTCTCCCCACTGTAATATCGGTCTAAATGGACAATGAGGGTACGTACAGATATCGAGTTTTACAGATCAATAGGAAAATTACCAAACATAATCTAAACTACAAGTAAAAGGGAACTGCGTAAACTATTGTATGGGATTTAATGTTTGTGTTTATCTATAACTAATTTCTGTCCTATTTGTGCGTTCTTATAACCAATTTATGTGTTCATGGAGAAGTGACTGATTTACGAATCCTCACTTATCAGTATCTGTAATTTGGCAGTACGCCCAGACATGTTTGAGAACGAACAAAGATATCTCAGTCAAGGTCTTGTGAGGTATTGGTCTGTCACATGTTTATGTACCAGTATTGGTCGGTCCACTGAACGAAACAGATGGTAAATGTTGAATTAATTATGCTAAATCATTGCAAATATAACTTGTCTGTGTATAGCCGTATATAAAAAAACTTCTGGAACTGCCCAGGGAGACCCCTGATTGACATGTGTACTATGGCTGCATTGAGTTTGGTTGGAACCTCTCCAGCGCGCTGACAATAAACAATGATTCATTTAAGATTGACTTTGAGTGTCCCTGAATGAGAATTTCTACGACAATTTGGCGTCAATGAACAGCATGATTGATTCTGCCTGCGGAGCTTTCCAGTGGGGGTCTGCGAGGAAAACCGGTGGCACATTTTATGAAGAGTGAGGGAAATTCCCATCTGACCACAACAGACCCATCTTCAACGAACAATTGAGGGACGGCAACTGATTTCAGTAAGTCAATTTAAATGAATCTGTATAAAAAAATATATATGAAATGAGAAAAAAGAAAATCAAGGCGAGTAACGCATAAAAAGGTAGCCATAGTCTTATAGAGAGAAGGCTATTGACTAGTTTTATGTAATAAACTAGAGCGAGGGCGCAACAGTACCATGGAAAGCCCCGCTGACCGCGGGCGTTTAGAAGAAATGTCTATGTGGTCTGCAGTCACTAAAAAAATAACACGTGGTAATGTACAGGGTGTTATTTATATGTATAGCAAGTAGCGGCAAGAGAACCCTTGACGATGCATATGGTGCATAGCAAGTAAAGACAAGAGAGAAGAGTTGACAATGCACGGGGTAATGAGGATTTTACCGATTGTGTTTGGGAATAGTACTAAGTGAATGTGGATGTGAAAGTTGTGTGATTGTGAGATATGGGATAATAAGCTGAAAGATTGCTATTTGGATAACAAATGGAGTGAAATTATTACTATTAAGATTTGAATTTGGATAATAAGATTGAAATGTGGATAATAAGAGGATTGAAATTGAGCCATTAAGTATTGAGTGAATGAGAGCTGTCAGGGGACTATATCACGTGTGAAAGAGGTGAATGAATGCAACAACCAGTTCTGTGTGAGCTGATCTGTAACGTTATCTAGGGGTATGTCCAACACCGCCGTTGGATCTACAGGTAGAGGATAACATGTCTCGGGAAATCTCAAACGTAACATGTCTCAGAGGATAACATGTCTCGTTAGTAAAGACGATAACATGCTTCGTTAATAACGAGGATAACATGTCTCATCAGTAACGAGGATAACATGTCTCTGAGGTTAACATGACTTTAGATTATATAAGGATAACATGTGGAGGATAACATGAAAGTTTGATGTTTTAACGTTATTATGTATGGAGGTATGAAAGAAGATACCTATTTCTGAATATGCTGTTAAATAGAGCTAGTGTAAATATCTAAAACCCTGTATGAATAGAACACTAGTCTAGATGAGGAACTTGTGATGTAGCACACATTTATAATGGGTTACTAGAGTTAAAGTAACGTAATACTGAGTATAATGGGTTATTATGATCTGATGAAGTAAGAATAGAAAAATAATAATATACAACCTGCACACCCACGTGTAAGACGTAACTGGTGAAAAATGTATTCTGTGGAATGTTCAGAGTGGTCCCTTTATGGATAATTTGAGGTATGATAAGGTTAAAGCATTGTACAGGACTTGACTTACCCCTAACCAATATAACTAATGAACGCTTACAATATTTCCTCCACCCTGGTAATGCATTTTGAAATAAGCCCATACCCTGTTAAATAGAACCAATGAATGTTGAACATGATTTTTTGTTAACTAAACTTAAAAGGAAACAATTTATTGTACTCCCGATTGAGTTTTCGTTGATATCCCAAATGATAACATTCTAAACCAATTTGTGAGTAGGCAAAATGGAGACTGCATCTGTTTCCCTGTTGTCTCAGGTGCCAGACTTATTATGGACAGAGCTTGACATCTACCGGGGACTGAGACCGTCCCAACCCAGTTCATACATATTGATCCCTCCAAAGCATTACATATGAATCTTAAAATAATAGACATTTAATAAATATTGAAGCAGAAAGTGAATATCCAACAGAGATTGGTAATAAAAATATAGAGTAACTTTTTGAAGCTATACTCAGATTAACATAATGCCTTCCAATATGGAGAAAGTTATCATGTTTGTTACATTTTAAATCTTGCAATAGGGGGAAAAGCAGAACATTGTTTGAGAGTGATCCGTGTGTACTAGGAGTAGTAATTGAGAATTTTTTTTCTACTGGAAAGAGTAGAAGGGTTTTAGTTGAAGGAAACATATTATGGAGACTAGTGAAAGTATCAAAGTGAATGGTAATTGGCTTTCAGGTAGCAATCCAATAATGTAATATTTTAGTAATTTAAAGGAGTAAAACAGAGGGATTGAGCATTGGGATTGATATTAAATTAGAGGTTTCTCACTCTTCAAGGCTTGGTCCACTGCTCTCGTGTTTAAGTCATCTGTTGTTGGGTTAGAGATAACCTTCCTGCGGAACAATAGATAGCCGCCAGTCGACACTGAACTCAAACAGGCTGCAAGAGACACAGTGGGGAAGTTAGGGACAGTTTGTACAGAATTGTATGTCAATGCAACAGGTCAAAAAGATTACAAGAGAGTTGTTTACTTTAGAAGGTGCCCAATTCAGCTTTACGGGACACCGTATTACATTTACATTTAAGTCATTTAGCAGATGCTCTTATCCAGAGCGACTTACAAATTGGTGCATTCACCTTATGACATCCAGTGGAACAGCCACTTTACAATAGTGCATCTAAATCTTTTAAGGGGGGGGGGGTGAGCGGGAAACTGTACTTCCTCAGTGGTAGGGAGGCGAGCAGGCCAGAGGTGGATGAACGCAGTGCCCTTGTTTGGGTGTAGGGCCTGATCAGAGCCTGGAGGTACTGAGGTGCCGTTCCCCTCACAGCTCCGTAGGCAAGCACCATGGTCTGTAGCGGATGCGAGCTTCAACTGGAAGCCAGTGGAGAGAGGGCGGAGGAGCGGGGTGACGTGAGAGAACTTGGGAAGGTTGAACACCAGACGGGCTGCGGCGTCTGGATGAGTTGTAGGGGTTTAATGGCACAGGCAGGAGGCCCAGCCAACAGCGAGTTGCAGTAATCCAGACGGGAGTGAACAGTGCCTGGATTAGGACCTGCGCCGCTTCTGTGTGAGGCAGGGTCGTACTCTGCGGATGTTGTAGAGCATGAACCTACAGGAACGGGCCACGCCTTGATGTTAGTTGAGAACGACAGGGTGTTGTCCAGGATTCACGCCAAGGTTCTTAGCGCTCTGGGAGGAGGACACAATGGAGTTGTCAACCGTGATGGCGAGAATCATGGACGGGCAGTCCTTCCCCGGGAGGAAGAGCAGCTCCGTCTTGCCGAGTTCAGCTTGAGGTGGTGATCCGTCATCCACACTGATATGTCTGCCAGACATGCAGAGATGCGATTCGCCACCTGGTCATCAGAAGGGGGAAAGGAGAAGATTAGTTGTGTGTCGTCTGCATAGCAATGATAGGAGAGACCATGTTGAGGTTATGACAGAGCCAAGTGACTTGGTGTATAGCGAGAATAGGAGAGGGCCTAGAACAGAGCCCTGGGGGACACCAGTGGTGGAGCACGTGGTGAGGAGACAGATTCTCGCCACGCCACCTGGTAGGAGCGACCTGTCAGGTAGGACGCAATCCAAGCGTGGGCCGCGCCGGAGATGCCCAACTCGGAGAGGGTGGAGAGGAGGATCTGAGGTTCACAGTATCGAAGGCAGCCGATAGGTCTAGAAGGATGAGAGCAGAGGAGAGAGAGTTAGCTTTAGCAGTGCGGAGCGCCTCCGTGATACAGAGAAGAGCAGTCTCAGTTGAATGACTAGTCTTGAAACCTGACTGATTTGGATCAAGAAGGTCATTCTGAGAGAGATAGCGGGAGAGCTGGCCAAGGACGGCACGTTCAAGAGTTTTGGAGAAAAGAAAGAAGGGATACTGGTCTGTAGTTGTTGACATCGGAGGGATCGAGTGTAGGTTTTTTCAGAAGGGGTGCAACTCTCGCTCTCTTGAAGACGGAGGGGACGTAGCCAGCGGTCAGGGATGAGTTGATGAGCGAGGTGAGGTAAGGGAGAAGGTCTCCGGAAATGGTCTGGAGAAGAGGAGAGGGGATAGGGTCAAGCGGGCAGGTTGTTGGGCGGCCGGCCGTCACAAGACGCGAGATTTCATCTGGAGAGAGAGGGGAGAAGAGGTCAGAGCACAGGGTAGGGCAGTGTGAGCAGAACCAGCGGTGTCGTTTGACTTAGCAAACGAGGATCGGATGTCGTCGACCTTCTTTTCAAAAATGGTTGACGAAGTCATCTGCAGAGAGGGAGGA